>NW_026095806.1:121217-404162 GCF_023614345.1 Adelges cooleyi
TATACGGCGGAGTAAACATTATATTATTATTATTTACCTTTTGGCTGGTTGATTATCATAAAAGAGAAATTGCCAATGACAGAATGCGTGTGATAATATTTTAGCGGGTAACGAATCGAAGGAATTCCTGTTTGCGAAACTATGTATTTGCTTTTTATTTGCAGTCTGAGTTTTATCGAATCGCAAAGGGTAATTCTCAATGTCTAACTAGCGTTTTTATTGTTCGGAAAACTAACATTAAGACTTCATAAAAACCCTGCCTGATTGAAAAGAAAAACAACGGTATTTTAGGTAAATATATATTATTTTTTCCGTTTTAATATAAAAATATTTCTAGAAAATTGTTTATCTATACTAGGCGACCTTATTCGGCCAACACCGGAACGGGTATCTACGGGCCCTTTAATCTCGTTCTAAACGTACTTTATATCCTTTGGCACACCTACGGATATCGGCGAAAAGGGAATTGGAAATAAGGTCCCGAAAATGCGGTTGACCCAGAACATAAATTTCCCGGTATCCACGCCTTGCTGAGGAAAATCACTTTAATCGTATTACCAAAAACCGATAATTTTCCGTTTTCAAAAAAATACCGCATAACATTCACTTGGAATAAAAATCCCATCTTTAATTCAAAATCGAGTGAGCGCTAAACATTCTTGTCAATAGTGAACTGAAAGAGTTTATCTTAATACTAAATTATACTCGCCGGGTACACTATAATATAGTTGTTATTTGTTCAGTACACAGTCTTCCGAATGCATCCGGCGCCGGCAGTTTTTCTTTTTTAACAATATTCAGCTGCTGTTTGTCTTTGTACGGTGTACATATTTTATTAAGCTACATGTCTTCCGGATTATTCTATATAAGACCATAGTTTGCATGCACTTGCCGTTCTCTTGGCTTTATTTGTAATACCGCGTGTGTTCGCATAGTGTTGAAACTAGTACATTAAAAAAAATAGCAAGATGTCAGTGGTTAGAGCGTTTATGAAAAGACACTTATCGTCCGGCTATGAATGTAAAAAGTATCTAGGCCATTTTCATTTGAGTGCATTACCAGAAACCGAGGCCGAGGATAGTTACTACATTAGAGGGGATTAGAATGAGCTTTAGTTTTAGCCAACTGGTAAAGTGCAGGTTTTAATATAGTTACCTGTGATCGCTTTCACAAGAGATACAAGGTTGTTTTTTTTTTCAGAGAGTTAACAGTAGTGTTTTGAATATACTTTTGTTGGTTTTGTCCCCACCGTGTCCCTTTTCTCCTGTGTACCGGCTTTTTTAACATATTGTATTATATTACGCGTTATGATATTTTCAAATTACCTCGTGGGACGTCGAGGGCTTGTAATGTGGGGGGTTCTTGTGTTATTATATTATATTATTCCGCCGTCTCTGTCGGCGTAATCGATTCGCGTTGTACAGTATAAATTTAGTTTTCCACGCACGGAGATATGATGCTTCGACGACAACCTCTCCGAGGCCTATTAAAACGACAAAACCTCAGATCCGATATTAAAAACGAATGGTGTCGTGGCTCGTATATTGCGCCCCGGTTATAAGGTAAGGTGCCCGCAGACGGGCTTAATGCATTTTCGTGTGGCCCGACGGACGTGTTCAACCCGAATGCGAACCCCGTCTTACATTATTCATAGTGTTGTCAGGATGGGTTCTTATTTCCCTTCGTTTTCGCCGGCAAGTCTCTCAAAGAAATATATTCAATTGTGTATCTAAACCACTCGAGCCCGCCTGGACCGCTCACGAAGGAATAATAAAGACGTTCAAGCCGAAATTACATTTTAACGGTACGGTACTCTTGTTAAAATTCATTTTGCAATTCTAACCACCTGCGAGCGAGGGTAAAACGGTCAGCGGTCGATTTCGAATCCAAAAAGATTTACGCTTAATCTCGGGTCATTGTCTCCGTTTTGATTCTTTGTCGACAGTAAAATGGCCAATGATGATATTTCATCAATTAAACGCTCGGCCTTGCAGTGAAATCACAATTCATTTGTTCGATTCGCAGAACGATAACCAACGGTTATGTCAATAAATCATGCTTATTGTCGATCATAGTCAAGGGTGCGTCAATAGTACACTAAACTTGACTACAACAAAAATGCATTTATCCCAACCGTTATTGCTCAAGACATAATTTCAAGCACGGTTTTGTTGATTTTTTTTTTCGCTACTATTATCACCGTACATTTTTACTGGCCTAGGGCTCATGTTTAATCGGATTGAAATGATGTACATTTGTGTAAATAAACGTAAACACTGGCTAAACTGTGTCGTTGCTATTGTTTTATTTTTTTTTAAGACGGCTGCGCCTACATTATAAACTTGTACATATACAAAAAGAATACTCGTTGCTACATTTCCCACATCCCAGCGACTGATCCGATTATGTATGTTTTTCGAAGCTTAACGGCAGAAGGCATACTATCTGATAATGTTACGCTCGAATACACCCAAGGCTGACGGTGCCATCGAACATTAAATTCTAGCTGAGCTAAAAACCGTATAATAGTCAATGTAGTCATAAACTATAGTATTGTATTATCTTATTACTTTAGACGTCCAATGTAAAGTAATAAACCTTAATAGTAGTACTATAATACTTTAATAGTAGTACTTTTGAAGAAACGTTTCCGTGCGGATGTCTGAATGATAAAATATACTTATACGTGTAGGACTTTGGCTGGAATAAAACCATTGTATGATTGCTAAAATTCTAAATTAATTAGCCTTTTATAAAACAATTTGATAGAAATCTCTTATCTCTGTGACGTCGGATAACCTATGATAATTATATTAAATGTTTTTTTCTAACGACATTCCACTATACCATTATAAATTGAAACCCGTTGAATTTTAATATTGCGGTTTATTATTATTTCATGGTTAAGATTTTATGTACATAACAACATCTTATTCTTATTTTTATGTTTAATATTCAGGTACTAGTAGTTTTCGCGCTTTCAATGACTTTAGCACCTGACCAATTTGACATTCTAGTTCGCCTGACCTAAAAAATAATTATTGACGTTGTCATGTTTTTGACAAAATAGATCTATGGTGGGACACACCATTTGATGTACACCAACAGTAGAAACTATTTAAATGTTTCTGTAAAATTTTAGCACCTACTGCATTATTAATCTATTCAAATATTTTTGCATCATCTGCTAACAAAAGAATATTTGAATATTTAATAGAAAAGACAATATCATTAATAAATAAATAAAATAATTACTTGGAGAGATGATCTACAATAACCGAGAATGGATTTGAAATTATAATTGTTATTATTAAATTGATATATATATATATATACATATAATGAGCTAGAAAAGAATTTAACCATGACAATACAGGATCAGGGAAACTAATATTTTTGAATAAAAAGATTATTGGTGTAAAACGCATTCTGTAGAAATGTATGTGTAATTATCTATATTACATTAATTATAATTATTAAAAATAAAAAAAAAACAATAATAGTTATATCTAGTCAATGAACAAAACTGCTTCTAATAATATATTATTCTGGCAGTGCCACCGAGAAATAATTATGTATATTCAACACTTTCGTCCAGCAAAACCCAAAAGATTTATCTACAAAGTTAGAAAAACTATACCAATACACTACACTACTTTGCTAAAACTATTAAGCAACTATGCCGTAAAATATATTATTACACTGGTCGTAATGACCGTTCAGTCTTGGTTACCGAGCGATTATAAATTTAATTACTTACATTGCTTCCCTAACGAACCGCATACGACATTAACGGAGTTCATCTAGCCGAAACGGTTCTAATGTAATGTTGTTCTAAACTTGAAGTATTTGATACAATTATCCATCCCAAGCCGCGATAGTGGTTAAAATAATAGTTCAGTATAATGTCAAATAAGCGTACAACGTTCAAAAATACTGTTCACTATTAAAACCACGGTAATATTTTATTCGGTATTGGTTTTTGTTATTTCAAACCTAGTTAAAAAAAAAAATATATATAAATTTTTATAAAGGAAACTTGTCCAAATGTTTTCTGACTATAAGCCCTTTCCTTCTTGAGGAAAGGGTTGATGATATTTTTTTGATACATCAAAATATATAAAAATAGTATGTCTAAAAAATATTCCATTTAAATTTGGAATTAATATGAATATTTCTAAAAAAAGACATAGCAAACAATAAGTTTTAGTTGACAGCTGTGTACAATTTTAGATTGTTCTCTCAATTGTAAATGGCCAGGGGGTAAACTTTCTAAATTTGTGTCCCAATAATATATTTTTTGATTATTTTAATTTATTAAACTATACTGAAACAGTAAATGAAAGTCTATTTAAAAAAATGTATTATTTAACAGTTTGACACAATCTATATAAAACTTTACATCTTATAGTGTACGATTTCATTAAACACATAAAATGTAGGTTATATTTAAAATATAATCTTTGTTACAAAAGATATTTTTCATTTACACAACGTATAGGCTTACGCGTTAAAAATGAATACAGAAGACACATAAACAGGAAATAAATAAAAGCAACACTTAAAGAAAAATGTATCATATTTTATCTAGGTTTCCTATTAGGAATAATAGAAGATGAATACGATTTTATGTGGGTGCATTTTAAATCTTTTTAAAGTTCAGTGTAAAAAAATGACGTGGTTTGTAATGCGTCATGTGGTTATAGCTTGTGTCTTCTTTAATGCGAGATGAACAAGATTGCGATTAGGATAGTAAAAGGGATACCTACAACGCCACAAAATGTATGGGATCTATTTATTTTTGACATTTTCATGTCTTAGCTCTGGCACATTTTTTATCTAAAATTTGTTGTATTGTTCGACTAGAGGTTTTTTAGATAATTGATTTCGTTATAATCTCATTCTAGAAATACCTGTAGTCTAATTTGCTGACCATAAGCCTTTAAAACTACCCTTAAAATAATTTTCAATCCCTTCTACAGGAAAGGGTTTATGATATTTTTTTGATACGTGCACATATATAAATAATAGTATGTCTAAAAAATATTCAATTTAAATTTGGAACAGATATCACTATTTCTCAAAAAGACAAAGCGCACAATAAGTTTTAGTTGACAATTATGTACATTTTTAAGGTGTTTTCTCGATTGTAAAGGGCAAGTGAGCAATATTTCTAAAATGTTTGTCTCAATAAAATACCTTTCGCTTGTGTTCAACAATACATTTCACTGAAACAGTATTATTTTACGTTTTTCCTTGTTTTCATAATGTTCCTCAGTGCGTGCCAACTATACAAACTATACTCTTACCTTTTTATAATCATAAAATATGACCATTTTTATTATCCCATAGAGTTTAAAAACGTATTATTTAATTCTTCTACTTTAAACACAAGTTTAAAAAGTGAGGTATAACAAATTAAACAGTATATAATATATTATAGTGAGGTATGAGTCAAAACCGAAGAACTTAATAAAACATTTTAGGAAAAATTTGTTTTTGCTTTCTTTAATATCAATGTGTACAAAGTGTGTTTTCAACATACACGTGAAATATAGCTTACATTTACACAACAACCGTTGTTACTACTCATTGTTTTCTTCGTTTACACAACGTATAGGCTTACGCATTTAAAACGAACACAGAAGACACATACAAACAGGAAATAAATAAAAGCAACACTTAAAGAAATATTTATCATATTTTATCTAGGTTTCCTATTAGGAATCATAGAAGGTGAATACAATTTTATGTCAATGCGTTTTAATTCTTTTCAATGTTCAGTTTAAAAATGACGTGGTTTCTAACGCGTTATGTGGTCACCTGTCCTCGTGAAAATATGTATGACAATTAAAAGAAAAATCAGCCTCATGCTAAACATAGCTTTTTGATTCACACGAGTACTTAATGAAGATTTTTAAACAAAGCTTTTAGTTATTATTAAGTATTTTTTCTTAAATTTATCGGATAAGTCAAATGTTTAATTTCCTGTAAATTGTGTAAATAAACTTGATTTGTTGACTTTGACTAATCTTATATAATTTTTAATCCTACGTATTTTGTTTTTTCGATTTTATCTAATAACATATTTATCTACCATATGACAACTGTTGATGAAATGTTATATAGTGACGCACATGAATGGATTAACGAGATTCTCACTACCCCTATACGAGGCGCTCAGAAGCCAAACTGCTTAACTCCATAAAGTACAATTTTTCAGGACTGGCAGTTAAAGTTATTTGAAACAATGTATGTAAGTGTACAATTGCCAATGTACATAGCGCACTCTAGTGGTGAAAAATTCAACTATGGAGTTATTTATTTTGGCCACTGAAAATTATACACTTTTGTAATCCAACCATTCTATTATTCGCAATTTGTAAAAAATGGGAGATAATCGGTTTGGCACTTCATATATAATGACGCATATGAATTAATTAACGAGATTCCCACTATCCCTGTCAATACTGAAATTTGATATAATGACGCGCATGAACGGATTGACGAGGTTCTCACTATCCCTATGTACGATGATAATTCTTTTTAATGTTTTTTTCCATCGACATTCAACTATACTATTATAACTGGAAACTCGTTGAATTTTAATATTGTGGTAAATTATTTCATGGTTAAGATTTTGTGTACGTAACAACATCTTATTCTTATTTTTAGGTTTAATATTCAAGTACTACTTGTTTCCGAAATAATTTTACATCAAATGTGTAATGTCAAAATGGGTTCTCCATAAAAAAAAACAAATGCTATTTCATAGAGAAGCAGAAAAACTGGTAAAAACGACTACAATAATGAAAATAGTTAAAACAATTATTTGTAAAATGAACATCAATTTCCGTTTTTTTATCACAGACAAATTTATCACACAACATTTGGATTAATGAATAACGACAGCGTGTTAATATTTGTTAAGCTCGAAACATCTAATTTACTACGGTCAAAGTACTTTTTTTAAACTATGACTATAGATTTTTCAGAAAGTTTTTTATATTATAATCTCACTCTATATAAGCCGTTAAAATTACACTGGTGAAAAACCTTTTTCACCCCTTTTAGGAAAATGTGTTTATGATATTTGTTTGATATATTAACAATAGTATGTTTAATTGTTAAGTAACAGTATGTACAACTTAGTCCTGGGCTCCTGCCCTTTACCCAAAGGCACTGAATATAGGTTATATTTAAACTATAATCGTTGTTACAAACATTTTCTTCGTTTACACAACCTATAGGCTTAAGCATTTAAAATAAATACAGAAGAAACATAAACAGGAAATTAATAAAAGTAAGCTTTTTATTGCACCTGGTAGTGCAATTGAATTTCAGTGCATTTCAAAAACATATCAACAGGAAGGGAACGAAAATAACACCTAAAGAAATATTTACCAAGTTGTATCTAGGTTTCCTATTAGGAATCATAGAAGATGAACACAATTTTATATCAGCGCGTTTTAATTCTTTTCAAAGAACAGTTTAAAAATGACGTGGTTTTTAATACGTTTTGCGGTTATAAATTGTGTGTTGTTCAACGCGGTCCGAATTTCGGGCGATGCTGTAAGTGCGACAAGTTCACAGCAAGATCTGGAATCACTTATGACCAATTTCGTTGATGGTTTACCACCCGGGTACTTAGACAAAGGACATAATATTGGATGCAATTTATTGTACCACGCGATTCTACACGTTCGCTTAAGTAAATTCCTTTGGGAACCTATTGATTTGGAGGTGTATAATAGTAGGTGTGAATTTCACGACTGGGCTAAACAAATGTTGGTGACGATGGCTTTGTATTTGCCAAAAACTAGATCAATGATGGGCCCGATGTGGTTATTTTTTTTTTACACATATTATGTAGAAAATGAGATATGGGTTGATGGGAAAACTTTTGAGATATTTCGAAAGAAGTTGCATTCGGATTGTTCCGCCATAGAAACTATAGACGGACGACAACTGAAATACGAATCATACATTGATTATATAACTACCGAAAATAATCCGTCTGTGCTGCTGAAAAATGTTAACGATTCCAAGGCGTACTTAGAACAAGACATATTAAAAACCCATATGACAACAGTAATGAATTTTTTAAGTATAAAAAAACTGTACTTGAATAACGTGATACATAATGTTAAATTCATGGACACTTTGATGAAATTTGAATTGGTTCCTTACGGTCCAGCGTCCAAGTTAAAATCATATTTATATGATAAGTTCACAACGGTTAGCTCATGTGGAATTAGACCCCTGCCCTTAGAAGAACTTGTCAAAGCATTGCGCGCCATTCACTCCAATTTTATTTCAATGCTGAATATAATGATGCTAAGGTTATGTTTAAAACACTTAACGTATGTAAAAAGGATACCGTTAAATAAATGTAAATCCCGGTACAAATCCAAGTTTTACGAAAAATTCAAGGAATTCACAGAATTGTTAATTTTAAAGAGCGACGATAAAGTAAAACTGTTCAGCGAGCTGTTAAACCCCGAAACAAACGGCGATGGTAAGACTGTAGAAAACATCTATACCGATGGAATGGATTTGCTGAAAAATATGTGTGATGCCTTAGATGCCGAAACAGAGTTATCAGAATATTGTACGGAAAATAGTATAAAAAAAATGAAACTATCCACTACCCGAATTGAAACCATAAACAGAAATCACCGGCTCAATGTGAATCTAAAAGCTTTGGATCATATTTTTGGTCTCAAACAAACCATTCAGTATGCTAATATTTTTATAGCCTTCCTTAAAAAATTTTTGTTTGGAACTGAATTCTATTCTGTTTATTTATTTAAGGACACCTGTTCGCTATGAAAACGTTTATGCAATTTATAAGACAAATCTACATCAAGCTGTATTTTCGTTTTTGATAGACACGTATAATTAAAAAAATCAATTTTGATTTTAAAATAACGTTTATAGGTAACTAGTTTCTGGTCATTATAATATTAGATAAATCTAAAGTTTAAAAATACCAAAAATACAATGTAAAAATCTACTTTCCCTTTTTCATTATGTTACGTTTTTTTTTTAATTCGTCCAATAAAATACAAATTAAAAATATAAACAAATACATAGCATGATTATTATTTTTAATGCTTCTCCAAGTGACATCATAATACATTTATAAAACTGGAAAATGGTTAAACGGTTTTGTTATTATTTAACTGATAAATGGTTAAGGGATTGTATTTTTATTTAATAGTAACCAAATGTGTTATGTCGTTTGTTAGATTTGGATTAGAAATGACTTATTTTTTTACTCGTGCTAATATAATTAAATGGGTGAAGAAGTAGGGTAGGTGGGATAAGAATAGATAATTCCTTGGATGGGGATTAGATGTGAACGAGATTGCAATTGGGACTGAAAGGTAATTCATATAACCCCAAAAACCCCTTGAAAACAGGTTAATCTAAAGTGTTATTATTAAAATGTATAGGTTATATATCTTTTTTGAAATATTTGTTAATAATTCTTGTTAGGCTTTAGTAATAAAACAAGAATATTAGATAATATTAATTCATCTCCCTTGACACAAAATTTACATTCTTACACTAATTCAACATTAAAAAAAACTCAGTTAAATAAATTAAAATTATAGGGAAGTCTGGATCCATGGACAATCATGGTTGATAATAAGTTATTTTAACTAAAGGTAAATCGTATACTCGAATACACATGCTCGAATGACTAAAAAACAAAACAAAATATTTACACATTTGCTATTCGTACTCCTGAAACGTATATTTACTTATACGGTTTAAAATCAAAAACCAAGTTATACTTAGATTATTTACGCACAGTCAAACCTGTACTTGCGGTAGTAGCTATTTGTGTGTACCTCTCTCTTGCATTAACAATTAATGCGATTTATCCTAATGAAATGACTGTGATGGTCTGACAAAAAAAAAAAAATAAGTGTAAATTATTAATTATTAAATGATTTTTAATACAATATTATTTAAATGTGAAAAATATAGCTAGGAATAATGCGTACGCCATGAAATATTGGGGTCATGATTGTATAAGATGTTGTATTAGTATAAACAAGATTTTTAAATTCTTATACATAAAGCTGAGTTTAAGATGACTTACGGTTTTACAAAAGTCAGTTTTTGTTTACACGAGCAGTACGTTTACGCATTTAACAAACATTTTGAACAAAATATATCAACATAGGAGATGAAAAACGTAACACCTAAAGAAATATTTACAAAGTTTTATCCAGGTTTTCTATTAAGTGTTATTAATGATGAATACAGTTTCATATCAGTGCGTTTCAGTTTTTTTCAAAGTGTGGTTTAAAAATGATGTGGTTTCCAATATGTTGTGTGGTTATTAATTGTGTCATATTCAACGCGGTCCAAATTTCAAGCGATGTTGCTGCAAGTGCGAAAAATCCACAAGACGATCTGGAATCACTTTTGACCAATTTCATTAATACTTTACCACCTGAGTCTTTAGAAAATAGTCACGGTATTGGATGCAACTTAATGTTCCGCGCCACTATACACGTCCATTTAAGTAAATTCTTCTTAATCAACAAGCCCGGCGACTTTGTAGATTATACTAAATTAACCATTTTTCACGAGTGGGCTAAGAAATTGTTAGTGACTATGACATATTTCCCCAAAACTAGATCAATGATGGACGCAATGTGGGTATTTTTTTTTTACACCTATTATGTAGAAAAAAACATGGAAAGAAATGCATCTCAAATGGAGAATTTCCAGAAAGAAACTTTTGAAATACTGAAAAACAGGTTGCAATCGGATTGTTTATTCGATGAACAAAAATACAAATCCTACATTGGTGCATTAACCAAAGATAAAGATCCGTCTGTGTTGTTGAAAAACGTTGAAGATTCCAATGGGTTTTTAAAACAAGATTTATTTAAATATAATACGGAATTTTCGACTAATATAATGGTAAAATTCTTAAGTGTAGATAATCTGTACTTAAAAAACGTGATAAACGATGACGTTACCATGGACACGTTGATCAGAGAATTTAGGTTGATGCATGACGACGACGTGGGAATAACATACCACTTGCTTAAGTTTAAAACGGCTTTAGATCCAAAATCATTGAGGGAACATGTGAAAAAGTTACAAGCTTTTCACTACCGTTTCATCGTAGTATTGAAAATAATGATACTACATTTATGTTTGAATTACTTAATGGTTGTAAATGGAATATTGGTTAGTGGCCATAGATACAGTTACAACTCGATGGTTTTCGGTAAAATAAATGAATCCACACATTTGTTGAGTTTACCGATCGACGATGATGTAAAACAGTTCAGCGATTTGTTAAATTCCGGTAAAAACTGTGATTATAAGACCATCGAAAATATACGAGATAAAGGAATGGATCTGCTAACAAAATATTGTCATTCCCTAGAGACCAGTTTGACTTGTAACTTGTTGAAAAAAAACCCAATGGACTTACCAACTGGGAACGTTAAAAGAATCGCTAGCAGCAACGGTCTAAGTATGCCAAAGTCTTTGAGAGGTTTTGCGGTATTTAATCGTCTTGCGGACTACAAGTATCAAAATATCAAAAATACAGTTCTGTATGTTAATATTTTTGTTGACTTTCTTAAACAAAAGTTAACTAGAAACGATTTCTTTTATATTCATTTACTTACTAACACCTGTTCTCTCTGATATGATATGTACATAGCATTGAAGAAAAATATGTATACACCTAATGTTTAAAATAATATAAATTTTGAAATACCCATAAAAATTTCATAGTTATAGCGTTTAAATTATTAATTTTTGTTTCTTTAATGTATCGGATATAGCTTATGCTTAAGTACCCAAAATACGATTGTGTTAGTCGACTTATCCCAATAAAGAATTTATATATTCTCCATTGTGTTTGTATTTTTTTATCAGCATATTTGCTAGAACATCTAGAATGAAGAAGTTGGATGATTGGTCCAAATAATGTGTTATTCAACTGTAATATGATGTCTTATTGACCAACTTTTTAAATAATTGTACTGTTTTATGCGTTCAAAAATATAGTTATTTTTTACAGTAATATATTTAATATTACATTACAATACATTTCGTATATATTCAGATTTCGGAGCAAAAAAGAAACTTTAGAAACACTATGTGGAAATAATATTCCATTCGCATTTGGTTTTAAGTGGACCTAGAAATATCTCTATTAAGAAACAGAGTACAATATTGAATGTTATTCAAAAATTAAGTAGAGTCGATTATACTCAACAATAGTTGATCTAAATATCTCTTTTTAACCAGATATCTTTCGTTATAATGTGCAGTAGCATTTTAAAACCTGGTGAAAAAGCAGAAGGTAAATTATTCTATTATTCAAATATTGCTAACATGATGGTACAACTAATGAATAAATAAATACGGTCCATTCTAAATGAAAAACCTGCGTAAGTAAGGAAGACAGGGAACAACATTTTATTTTTTTAACACATAGAGTTTCTTCTCAAACGTTTATAAAAATAGTAATTGAGAATTATTAATTATTAAATGGATTTTAATATAATATAATGTAAGTGTATAAAATTTAGTAAATAAATAATATTTAAAATATAGGAATAATAATACAAAGGGTATGGAATATTGGGGTCATGATTATACAAGGTATTGTATTAATATAAATAAAGTTTTTAAATTCGTATACTTCAAGCAGAGTTTTAGGGCATACATAACATGTTATTACAAAAAAATATTTTTGTTTACACAAGTAGTCCGTTTACGGATTTAACAAAACAGCTAAAGAAATATTTCCAAAGTTTTATCTAGGTTTTCTATTAAGTGTTATAAAAGATGAATACAATTTTACATCATTGCGTTTTAATTTTTTTCAAAGTGCGATTTAAAAATGATGTGGTTTCTAATACGTTGTGCGGTTATTCATTGTGTCATATTCAACGTGGTCCAAATTTCAGGTGATCATGAAAATTTCGTTGATACTTTACCAGCCGAGTCTTTGGAAAATGGCCACATGATTGGATGCAATTTATTGTACCACGCATTTATCCATGTCCAGTTAAGTAGATTAATTTGGACCGAGAAGCCCGTTGTTTTTTTGCAGTATACTAGATCGAATGCTTTTCACGAGTGGGCTAAACAAATGTTAGTGACTATGACAAATTTCTCTAAATCTGAACCAATGTTGGGCGCAATGTGGGTATTATTTTTTTATAAATATTTTGTAGAAAAAAATAATATGGCGAATAAAAATGGTTCAAGTAAAATTAAAATAGAAAAACACCGAAATCAACTAAAGAATTATCAGGACGAACATATTGGGATATTGCGAAGTAGGTTGCAACTGGACTGTTCCGCCATGGAAACTATAGACGAAAGCCTACGACGATACGAATCATACATTGGGGACATAATTAGTACAAAAGATCCGTCTATGCTGTTGAAAAACTTTAGCGATTCCAAGGCGTATTTAGAACAGGATTTAATAAAAAATCACACGGTATTAACGATGAATTCCTTGAACATAGGTAAACTGTACTTAAATAACGTGATTGATGATGTTAAATTCATGACAACTTTGATAACAAAATTTGGATTTATTAATGGCGACGTCGAGTTAAGATATTATCTTGTTTCCAAATTCGAAACGGTTTTAAATCCAGAAACATTACAAGAACATACCAGCGCGTTGTACAGCGTTCACTATAATTGCATTGCAATGTTGAAAATAAAAATACTACGGTTATGTTTAAATCACTTAAAGCTCGTTAAAAAGATTGATAATATTGCTCGCAGAATCGACTACAACAGGATGTTTTACTTAAAATTTAAAGAATTCACAGAATTTCTAAATTTACCGGACGACGATGATGTAAAAATGTTTAGCGAGCTGATGAATCCTAAAGCAGACATTGATGACGAGACTAAGAAAATTAATATAGAAACTACGGGAACAGATGTGCTTAGAAATTATTGTAATTCCTTGGCCGTCAATATAACCTGTAGTGATATCAACTCAATGATATTGTCAACTAAGAACGTTAGAAGTATCGCTGCAAGTGACGGTATAAGTATGCCAACTGAATGTGCGCAACGGGGTGGATTTACTAAGGCGTTGTCGCAGTATAATTCGGTGAAGTATTATAATGTCCGAAAAACCATTCGGAATACTTACATGTTTGTTGACTACGTCAAGGAAAAATTATCCGCAAACGTGTTCTTTTTTATTCATTTTTTTATGAACACCTGTTTTCTCTGATGGCGTGTATGTAATTTTCACGTAAAAGCCGTCTAGACCTGTGTGTTTTTTCTTTTTTAATTTATTCGAATATTTCGAATAATATAAATTTGAAAAAATACATAAAAATAATATTATAGAGTATAACATTTTAATTGTTAATTTTTGTTTCTTTAATGTATCGATTGTAAATAATGGTTCAATACAAACTATACAATTGTGTTAAGTGACTTTGTCCAAGTATATAATATATTCTTCATTGTATATTCGTTGTGTTTTCTTGAATTCATCAAATTAATAAAATACATATTAAAAATACGAGAAACGATGAATTTTATTATTGGTCTCTAACGACGTTCTAATAAATGGCCACATTTTGAATATCTTTTCACTTTTAAACTGTTATCATTTTAAAAATAGTTGTTCAAAACTGGTTATCAACCAGTCAACGTTTTTAGTACATTATTCTCAATTTTAAAAGTTAATGAAATGTATGCGTTACCACTTAAGTTTCAAAAGTTGCTATCAAAAAAAATATTTTTAATAAAGTTTTGTATTTAATTAAGTATATTATTTTTTAGTCACAAGAGTAATCTATACTTTGTTACCACTAAAATGACATCACTTTGTATTTGTAAAACTACCTAATCTACTAACGTTGTCCAAATCACGTTGACCACATCTCTAGTATTGCATTAACTAATAATACTTATATATAAACGATTTAGACCCTGTGTTAATACACTCAGTGGCTTATAATAGGTACTTAATTCTTGCGAGCTGCGTTGTTTTGTTTTACAGTGCTTGCCGAAAACATAAATTGGTTTGACTGGTTAATTTAGTAACAAAAAGCCAGTAAAATGGGGTCGGGGTATAGTAGGGACGAGGACGTATCAGGTTTACGGGAATTATTACAATTGAAAGTGGTAAGATCACTTTCAAATAACCTAAACCATTATTAAATTTTTTAAAAAACGTTTTTCGCCTACGTAAATTTTGTTTTCTAGTTAACAACATTTTTTTGTAATTGTGTTCATATTTTCTGATCTCTTCATAAATTAATTTAGTTTGTCCACATCCTTTAATTGGTCACAGTTTATAAAATAGGATTATTATAAATTGTCTATACAATCAAATTAAAAGTACTATTTAGTGATAAATGTAAACTATCGCATGGTGGCAATGTAATACAACAATGTTGTTGAACTTAATGTATAAAATTATAGTTATTCGCTATAACTATTGGTACATCATAGATCCACGACCATGCGAGAAAATAGGTCAAACACTTGTGTAGGTACCTACACAAACAACAAAACAATAAACGTTATAAAAAAACACTTATTGCCGACACAAGCAGCTATGGCATTTATAGACTATGGCCATGTATCATAAAAATTTGAAACAAACAAAATACAACTAAATATTTTACTTCAAAACGTATATACCTTCTAAACTCAGCAATAAACTAATATGAAAAAAAATGTGTTTTTATGATTCACATCTTGAATATGAAAAAGCCACTACAGTGGGATTGGTGCATGGCGTGGATGGAGATTTAACAGGTCTTCAAGATAACTATAACTGAAAGTGATAAAATCACTATAAATTCATATAAACTTGTGACCTACCCATCCTAATATGATCCGTTCCCATTATGGCCAGACATCTCTGTACTGACTTTATTTATATAAGAATAAATTTGAATAGATACCTACATAAACGTTAAAACATAATACGTTAAATAAAAAACACTTAACCACAAACAATAATATTTTTTACAAGGTATTGTTTAGGTAAAAAAAGTTAAATATGTTGAAACATGAAAATATGATACATACAGGTGTCTTGTTAACGGGAGGTGATTAGGGTTAGTTTTTTTTTTTAATTTATATGAAATACTTTTTTACTGACTTAAAGCGAACGTTAAATTGGATTGAATTGATGTAAATATATATGAACAAACTTAAATACTGGCAAAACTGTGTTGTTGTTTATTTTTTTAAATGGCTGCGCCTACTTTGCTACAAGCTAATACATGTACAAAAATGATACCCGTTGCCATATTTTTCAAAATTCCAGTGAATCATCGGAGATTATGCATGTTTTTCGAAACCTCGAAGCCCTCTATTTGGTAGGTAGGTGGGTGGATACGCGTATGGTATAAGTATACGGATAAAGAAAGGAAAGTTTAAATAACACTAATGGGGCTCGTCGTATTGGTAGTTGTAAGAAAATTAAATTGACAGAGAAAACTGAAAAAATAAAAATAACAAGGTTTTTTTTTTTTAAAACCATCTAAAGAATACTTCAAACAAACTTGGAAATATTCAACTATTTTAAAAACCTATAAGACCACGCTGAAGTTTTATGTTGTACAATATGTAAACTTTTTGGGCGTTTTCTTGTATAAATGATAAGGGGGTGCAGTTTTATTTTAATTTTTGGTCTAATAAAGCACCATTCAGGTACGACTACTGGTCCATGGATTTGTAACATGGAAACAGGGTGTCCATAAAATATTCGATTCCGAATAATTTCTTTTTTAGGCGAACAACAAAAATACAAGTATGCAGAATATTTTATACTGACATATTGATACTCTTCAAATGCCGTAACAATAAATACGCCCTACCAAGAATTTTTTTTTTTATATTATACTAAGACTTATGACTTATGCAAAAATAACCGATCATATACAATATTCACTATTTAGCAATTGTTGTTCAAACTATGTAGAAACAGATTTATTAAAGTATGACACAAAGACAATGTTATTTGCAATAAAACAGAAACGATTACACGATAACATGTTTCATATTTCTACTAGTTGAATTTTATTCCGATATTAGAATTTTTGTTAAAATAATGATACTTTATAAAAAAAAATTGCTATTATAAACAAATAATTGAAATATGTTTACAGATGTTATATCGTCAATACTTTGTAGATGAACATTTTTGCTATAATCCAAAATATGTTTGTATTGCTTGAAAACACTTGCTACTCCTGAAACGTATATTTATTTATACGGTTTAAAATCTAAAACCAAGTTATACTTAGATTATTTACGGCCAGTCAATCCCGTACTTGCGTTAGTAGCAGTTCATTTGTACCTCTTTATTTCATTTTAATTGACAATCACTCTTGAAAATTAATGCGATTTCCTTGATTTGATTTCAATTGAAAATTACTCCTGCTCAAGTACCTGCCTATCACTGTTTATATTGTAAGTATACCGAAAATGGCACTCCGGTTAAAGTGGACCGCGTTGGTTATCGCCGTGTTGTTAGCCTGCGCTAACATGGCGGACTGTGGGAAATTATTAGCGCGTTGTTTAAATTTAATTAAACCCCACGAAAAGGCATGCGCAGAAAATTTGTACCAACGTGTTGACATGTTCAAGAGAGGACAATTCAAATGTACAGAGTGGCCGATTAAGACGCAACAACATCTGAGCCCTGATGGCTGGCAATTAATGGCTAACAACATTATCAACGAAACCAAATGCAACGATGCGTACTACACGTTGTGGTATCTGCATATGACGAATCCGAAGAAATTTTCCGACTCCAACCAAGTGTACAGTATACACAAGGAAATCAACAACAGCATATATCAGGAATGGTCGAAGAAAATGTTGGCGACCGCGTTAAACGTCGCCCAGAATGATGAGTACGTACCTTGGCTGATGTATTTGTACGTCCAGTTTATAGAAGAATATTTTCACTTCAACATAGATTGGCGGTGGTTGCAGAACGCGCAAGACGGGATGATTGATGCGGTTTCCAGCAACATGTTGGACAACGATTGCAAGATGTTCTATCCGGCTACCCCAACAGAGCCGTTGTCTCAGCTCAAATTCTCTAAGTACGAGGCCGAAATGAAACAGTGGGAACCGACAGATGACCTTTCGGCAAACATCGCTGCGGTAACTACGCTTCTAGAGAAGCACTGGTCCGACCTGAGTAAAAACTCCGGTCTGTACTGTTTCCAAGAGGTGAACTATGATCCGGTACCAGGCGTGCAGCCTGTGACCGAACATAATTTAAACCTGCGTCTACTCGACGTGCTGGAAAAACATATATGGACCTCTCTGCTAACGGATTTCAAAGTGTTGGAAAGCGGAAATGAATTCGACATTTATCTGAAGCAATCACTTGAAGTGATCAGAGACATTCATACGTGTTTCATCAAGACGTCCGAAACGTGTTTTCGAACATACGTCAAGGCGCTAGCGAACATCTGCAAACACGTGATAATAGTTTTAGACACGATGCTGTTGCGGATCATTTATAATTTCCTGGAGACGTTGAAAGGGTTAGATAAAGCCCATTGGGAGACACAAGTCGATAAGTTTTTCAAGACCTACAAAGATTGGTGTGTTTTTTTGCACTTGCCCAAAACTGATTATTTCTACCAGACACTAAACAAAGATGCCAAAAATAGCCACTATAATAATTGTTTTAAGTCAAGCTTAGGCTTAGGCTTAGAAATAAACCTTTTACAGTTACAAGTGATCGGGAAATTGACGAAAAACGATAATTTATCATTAATCAAATCGGAAAATAATAATCACGATTTATTGCCGAAAATTAATTTCGATGGAATATGGCTAATCGAGTTCGCGCGACAAAACAACATTTCAATTGACCCAATATTCTATACCTCGCTGGAGGTACTGGATTATCCCACTAATAAGTCCATTCTGTGCTCCCAAGTGTTGATCGGGATTATCAAAATCATATTTACTGATATCCACATGAAAGCTGTCCAATCATTGGCCGACCTCAGTTCATCGACACGTTTGAAAGAATTTAAAGTGACAGATTAATTAATTTCCATATGCTTTTGATTGTATTGAATTGTAGTGTTTAAATATCGAAATTGTTTATTAAAAACATTCTATGAAATCTTATGCACAGAATAATACGTTTGCACTTATAATAACTTGTAGTATTACAATCGTTTAAAATAAAACTATAGCATACACACTGTTAATTTTATTTCTATGACTATTCACAAACAAGTCAATGCAGTGGTGACGGAGCAAAGTGCGGTCGGGGCATAGTTTAGACGGGGAGGTCACATGTTTACAAGAATCATTATAACTGAAATGGATCACTATTAGATAAACACTTTAACTCAATTGTGCTTATAATTTTACTGTGCTGGTTTATAATTTGCTTGGTTTGAACATACATTCTACAGATCCACATCAACCCGTTTTTTCGACGGTGACCTCCTCGTCCCCATTATGCTCTGTCTTGTAAATGTTTATGAACCTGTGTATTCATAAAGTTAGTCTATAAATCAGAAATTATTCTGCAAAGGTACTTCAATGAGCCAAACATTTGAAAAAAGCACCACTTTTTCTTAGAAATAGAGGGAAAACCCTTAAAAAACGTCAAAAAGCCAAAATCATATATTGATATTGTATCTTAATGTAAAAAGAAGTTATTCGATATAATTATTTTAACATAAGGGTTCTACGGCCACGCAAGTAAGTGGATCAAACATTTGTATTGTAGGTACCTACACAAACAACAAAACAATAAACGTTATAAAAACACACTGGTTTTCGATAATAACAAGTTCTTAAGAAATCGTAAACAATTTTTTTAACAGCTGTGGCGTATGTAAACTATGGCTAAGTGGAATATGTGTGCAAATGGCTATGTATCATAAAAAAAATAAAACGAACAAAAAACCACTGAATATTTTTCTTCAAAACGATATACCTTCAAAACTAAGCTATTAGCTAATGTGAAAAAAAAAGCATTTCTTAGCCGAGTCGGCAATCACGAATGAGCATTTTCATGTCTCGTCAAGCTAGTATTTAAGGTGGCTAGTATATTAAAACATTTTTAGTTTCTGGCTAATATTTTAGTGTTTTCATAATAATAAATAATAATACTTTCTTACTTTGCTGGTTGCTACTCTTTTTGGTTTAGACTTTATTGGTTTAAAAATGTTAATTTATGATTCGCATCGAAGCGTTGTAATAATTTCTGCAAGCCTGTGACCTCTCCTTCCACACTATGCCCGATCTCCCGAGTTAAAGCAGCTTGGTTAAAGCTGTAGTTTATCGAATTTGAATATGATTTTTAAGTGTTTGTAATTGGGTTATAGCTACAAGATCAAAAGCAGTTATGCCTTAACAACCCTCAGAATATTAATCGTATCCGGTTTCTTTTAACTGACATAATTGTACATGTTTTACATGGTTGTAATTACACGAGGAGAAAAATGCATCTCCAACAAAAATCTAACATTGCCAAGTTCCACACCCCGTTTCAAAAAAGTCAGCTTATCAAAGTAGTGTTATCTACATTGTAGCCAATTCTGCTATTTCTTTAGTTCGTAACCTTACTCAATCCTACTTTCATGAGCAAAACTTCTCTTTTATTTGTATTGCTTAGCACTTGGCCAGTTTCTGAATATTAAAATGTTTAAAAAATGTTTTTTCACCCAAGTAAATCATGTTTTCTAGTAAACTCATTTTTTATTATTGTGGACATCATTTCTGATCTCTTCTTAAATTAATTTAATTTGTCGTCATTCTTTAATTTGTCGGAGTTGTTGTTGTTGTTTATTTTGTATTTTTGAAATCGCTGCGCCTACTTTACAAGCTTGTATGTATACAAAAATGTTACTCGTTGCCATATTTTTAAAAATCCCAGTGACTCATTGGATTATGCATGTTTTCCGAGGCTCAGCAGCAAAAGGCAAACTACCCGATAATACGACACTCAAATACACTCAAGTGGCGCTACATTAAACTCGAGTGTAGCTAAAAAAAATATAATAGTCAATGTACTCATAAACTATATGATTGTTTTGTACAAAAATTGTGTGAATAAATATAATCATTGGCTAAATTATGTTAGTTAGAACTAACTTTTAGTTAACTGCGCCGCTATCTACGCTGTAAACAGTGGCGCATCCCAAGGAGGCAGAGGGCACTCGGCCTTACCCTCTATTTGGTAGGTAGGTGGGTGGATACGCGTATGGTATAAGTATGTGAATAAAGAAAGGAAAGATTAAATAACACTAATTGGGCTCGTCATATTGGTAGTTGTAAGAAAATTAAATTGACAGAGAAAACTGAAAAAATAAAAATAACAAGGTTTTTTTTTTTAAAACCATCTAAAGAATACTTCAAACAAACTTGGAAATATTCAACTATTTTAAAAACCTATTAGACCACGCTGAAGTTTTATGTTGTACAATATGTAAACTTTTTGGACGTTTTCTTGTATAAATGATAAGGGGGTGCAGTTTTATTTCAATTTTTGGTCTAATAAAGCACCATTCAGGTACGACTACTGGTCTATAGATTTGCAACATGGAAACGTGTGTCTATAATAGTAAAAAATAGTCTTGTTATTATTCAATTATCTCAATAAACTCAAACAAAGGTGTAGAATGTGATAAATCGGGTTTTTGTAAGCGTTTTTAAGCATTACCTACAACTTGATTAAAAACAATAATAATACAACGCTTATAAGTTAGTTTGAATGGCTAACATTGTTGAGCCTGCAGTCATATGTGAACAAGAGTATTGTTTTGCCTAATGAATAATGCAAAACTAACCGATAAAGTACAATATACATTATTTAGCAAGTATTATTCAGATTATAGAAACAGTTTTCTTAAAGTATGACGCAAAGACAATGTTATTTGCAATAATACAGAAACGATACATATTTCTAAAAAATAAAATGCTCTTGTAAAATAGAACACTAATTTCATATTTTTACAATTGGAATTATATTTCGATATTAAAACCTTTGTTACTATAATCATATTATATAATAATATTACATATAATTTGATTGTATGGAAAATGTATTACAAAAATATTTTATTAACTACGATCAATTAAAAATGAAGATAAATTATTTTAATTTATAAAGAGATTAGATAATGTTGTGTCAACAATAATAAAAAAATTGTTCACTGAAAAAACATTTTCTTAAATTTTAATAAAAAATGGAGATGGTATACTATTTTATAAAAGCGATACTAAATTATCTGATTTAATTTACATTTAAATTGCTTTTTGTTAGGATACTAACAAACAAACATATTTTTACTAAGACCAAAAATATAATTACAACCATGTAAAACATTTACAATTGTGTCCGTTAATAGAATATGTATAGTATTCTGATGGCTAAGGCATAACTGCGTTTGACCTTGTAGGGAAAAAACCAGTTACAAACGCTTAAAAATCATATTCAAATTAAAAAAACAACAGCTTTAAGGAAGCTGCTTTAACTCGAGGGTTCGGGGGTAGGGGCATAGTCTGGAAGGGGAGGTCACAGGCTTACAGAAATTATTACAACTGAATGTGATAAAATCACTTTTAAATAAACGCTTTGATGCTAATTTGTCAACACTGTGCCTCACTTTAAAACTTTCATACTGTGCTTGGTTTGGACTTTACTGGTTTGAAAAAGTATTATGTTTTGACGTTTGTGTAGTTACCTATGCACCATGCCCGATCCCACTGTACGGTCTTTTTCATATTCAAGGCATGAATCATAAAAACATATTTTTTTTTCATATTAGGTTCTTTCTTTGTTTAGAAGGTTGGTTATTCAGTTGTTTTATTTTTTTTTATGATACATAGCCATTTGTACACATATGTTACATAGCCATAAAGAAGTGCACTTGAGCCAGAGTAATTGTCAAACAGCTTGGTTTGGACTGTACTGGCTTGAAAATACTAACTACTGATTTGCGTCGAAGCGTTTTTTTGAAAATGATTTTATCACTTTCAGATTTTAAAATTCTTGTAAACCTGTGACCTCCCCGTCCCTACTATGCTCCGCCCTTAAATGCCCCGACCCCAATGTACTGGTTTTTCTTTTTAGTTAGATGCGCGGCTACGTTATAAACAGTAGCACAAACCCAAGGAAGCAGAGTGTAGTTTTATTTAATTGTTGGTGTAATTAAGTACCATTCAGGTACGACTGTTGGTCTATATATTTGCAACATGGAAACGGATGTCCATAAAATATTCTAATTACTGGAAAACCTCATATGAACTCCTATGCCAAAAAATAATAGCTTAGCTGATGTTAAAAATTATCGTCTTAGTGCAATTATTTCGATTTTGCTAAAAACATTTGAAGACATGGTATCTAAAAAAATCACCCCATACATTAAGAATATATTAGTAGATAACCAACATGGTTTCCGTACAAACAGATAAACAAAAAAAAACCTGCTCACATTTTACCACAATATTCTTGACTGCTATAATGATGGAAATCAAGATGATGTCATACATACAGATTTTGCTATAGCGTTTGACAGAGTCAACCATTTCTTGTTATCACAAAAACTAAATAATATCGGTATAGGTAATCCTATGTTATCTTAGATAACATCTTTCATTACCGACATAGTTCAAATTATTAAATACAAAAGTTTTTTTATCTCACCCTGTTCAAGTTTCTTCCGGAGTTCTGCAAGGCTCTCACCTTTCCCCACTTTTATTCAATATTTTTATAAACGATATAGCCTTAAATCTGCACTTTGCTATACTATATTCTTTTGCTGATGATTGCAAATTACTTGGATCTATTAAATCGGTTAATGACTCATACTTATTACAGTGTGACATTGATGCAGTCGAGAAATGGTGTCTAGAAAATTATATGAGTTTAAACTTATCTAAATGTAATGTTATTTCTTTTCATCGCAAAAGGGAACCTATAAGATACTCTTATTCAATATCAAACTTTGTGTTGCCAAGCGTCGCACATATTAAAGATTTGGGAATTACATTTTGGTCTGATTTAACTTTTTAACCGCCACATCTCTATAATTTTCAATAAGACTGCAAGACAGTTAGGTTTTAATAGACGACATTGCAATCTTTTTAATAACATTATAACTTTAAAAACACTTTACAGTTCTCTCGTGCGATCCTGTCTCGAGTACAACTCATCTCTTTGGTCACCACATCAGCTTTATTTAATACAGGATTTAGAATCCATTCAAAATCGATTTCTATGTTTTGTTTCTCTTAATTGCCATATTTACAAAACTCCACATTCATCGTATACAAGTTTACTAAATTGTTTAAATATAGACACGTTAGAAATAAGATGTATAAAATCGGATTGAACCTTTTTGTATAAACTAATAAATAATTGTAAAGATTGTTCTGAATTATTAGCAATGATAAATTTAAAAATAAGTATACGCAATTACGCAATACCGATTTATTCTACCATAACTCAGGTACCACATTTTTAGTGTCAAATTTGCCGATGAATCGTATGTTACAATAATTAGCTAATAAATATAAGATGGATCCGTTTGTAAATAGTTTATGTAAATTTAAAATAAGTATTAAGTGAAATTTTTAGTATTAGTCATGTTAAGAGAAGTTATTTTATAAAGAAATTTGTTTATTGTATACTAGCATATATAATTGTAATTGGGCCCTGGTCCGTATGTAATATAAAAATAAAATAAAATAAAAAAATAAAATAAATAGATGTAATAAATCAAATGTTTTAATTCCAATAAATTGTATAACCAAGTTTATATAAATTTGAATTCTGTTTATAGTTTTTCTTTTATTTTGTTTAACAAAATACATATTAAAAACATGATAACCTACTCAGCCCCACAACAAAGCTAAAAATTAGAAAACAATCCTTAACACTAATACAGAATGAATTGACGTTGAGATAAATAAACGCATTTTAACGCTATTCGGTTCTCGTCAATTATAGTATAACGTTTTATTAAAGTATGACGCAAAAACGATATAATTTGCTATAAAGCAGAAACGATACATGTTTCTAATGAATAAAACGCTTTTGTAAATTAGAACATACATTTTATACTTTTACAATTGGAATTTTATATCGATGTTAGAACTTTTGTTACTATAATCACAATGAACACTTTTGTTGACTTGTTTTTGTCGCAATCCTAAATCGTATAGGTACTCGAAAACACATGCCCGAATGACTGAAAAACAAAATGAAAATTTACAAATTTGCTACTCCTAAAACGTATATTTACCTAAACGGCTTTAAATCACAAACTAAATTTTACTTACATTAATTACGCACAGTCAATCCCGTACTTGCGTTAGTAGCTATTCGTGTGTACTTCTAGCATTGAAAATTAATGCAATGTCCTTTATTTGATTACAATTGAAAATTACTCCTGCTCAAGTACCTGCCTCTCACTGTATATACTGTAAGTAAACCGAAAATGGCAGTCCGGCTAAATTGGACCGCGTTGGTTGTTATCACCGTGTTGTTAGCCTGCGTTGACATGACGGACTGTGGGAAATTATTAACGCGTTGTTTAGATTTAATTAAACCACACAAAAAAACGTGCGCAGAAAATTTGTACCAACGTGTTGACATGTTCAAGAGAGGAAAATTCAAACGTATAGAGTGGCCGATTGAGGGGCAACACCATCTGAGCACTGATAACTCGCGCCTAATAGCTGCCGACATCGGCAAAGAAATCCTATGCAACGATGCGTACTACACATTGTGGTTTCTGCACATGACTGACCCGAAGAAATTTAAAAATTTCAACCAAGTGTACAATTTACACAAGGAAATCAACAACAGCATATATCAAGAATGGCCGAAGAAAATGTTGGCCACCGCGTTAAACGTCGCCCATGGCGACGAGTACGTACCGTGGCTGATGTATTTGTATGTCAAGTTTGTAAAAGAACGATCTACCTATGACAAGGTCTGGACGATTTCGTGGTGGATGCAGCCCGCGCATAACGGGATGATTAAAGCGGTTTCTAACATGATGCAGGACAACCACTGCACAATGTTTTATCCGGCTACTCCAACAAAGCCGACGTCTCAGCTCAAATTCTTAGACTACGAGAAGGAAATGACACGGTGGAAACCGAAGGATGACCTTCCGGCAAACTTCAATGCGGTGTTTACACTTTTAGGCAAGCACTGGTCCGACCTCGGTGAAAACTCCCGTCTGTACTGTTTCCAAGAGGTGAACTATGATCCGGTACCGCGCGCTCAGCCTGTGACCGAACAAAATTTAAACCTGCGCCTGGTCGACGTGATCGAAAAAGAAATATTATGGACCTCTCTGCTGACGGATTTCAAAGCGTTGGAAAGCGGAAGTGAATTCGACATTTATCTGAAGCGAGAAATTGACGTGATCAGAATCCGTAGTACGTCATTTCCGGAATACGTCAGGGCGCTAGCGGACATCCACAAACACGTGATACTAGTTTTCGACACAATGGCGATGCGGATCTTCTTTAATTTCACGAAGACGTTGCAAGAGTTAAATCAAGGCGAACGGAAGACACAAGTGGAAAAGTTTTTCAGTACCTACAACGATTGGTGTGTTTTTTTGCACTTGCCCAAAACCGATTATTTCTACCAGACGCTAAGCAAAGATGCCAAAAATAGCGACTATAATAAATGTTTCAAGTCAAGCTTGGGCTTAGAAGTAAACTTTTTACAGTTAAAAGTGATCGGGAAATTGACGAAAAACGATAATTCATCGTTTATCAAAACGAAAAATCACAATATAGATTTATTGATGGAAATTAATTTTGATGGAACATGGCTAATCGAGTTCGCGCGACAACACAACATTTCTATCGACCCAACATTCAATACCTCGCCGGAGGTACTGGATTATCCCACTAATAAGTCCATTCTGTGCTCCCAAGTGTTGATCGGCATTATCAAAATCATATTTTCTGATATCCACATGAAAGCGGTCCAATCGTTGGCCGACCTCAGTACACCAAAACATTTGAACGAATTTTAATTGATATATTAATTAATTTCCATTAGCTATTGATTGTATTGAATTGTAGTACATAAATATCGAAATTGTTTACTAAAAATTCATAATGAAATCTTATGCACAGAATAATACTGTTGCACTTATAATAAATTGTAGTATCACAATCGTTTAATACAAAACTATAGCATACACACTGTTAATTTTATTTCTACGACTTATTCGCCAAGTCACATTTGTCTAGTAGGAGTAAAATTGTTTTCTTTATTTTTCTCTTTTATGTGTAATAAAGAACTAAAGTTTGAAAATAAATATTGAGTTCGTCAGAAAACGTTTTTTGTTTCTATTTATCACAAAAAAGGATATAGTGTGTACGTGGAGATTTACAAGAATTATTGCAGCTGAAAGTGATCACTATCAGATAAACACTTTGATGCAAATCTGTAGACATTGTGCTTACTATTTTACTGTGCTAGCTTATAATGTGCTTGGTTTGAACATACTATCTACAAATACACATCGACACATTTATTTGAAAGTAATTATATCACTTGTAGTTATAACAATTCTTGCAGACCTGTTACCTACCCGTTCCCTTTATCTTATGTCCTGTAAATGTTTATGAGCCTATGTATTCATGAAGTTAGTCTATAAATCAGAAATTATGCTACAAAGGTATTTCAATGAGCTAAACATTTGAAAAATGTACCACTTTTTCTTAGAAATAAAGGGAAAACCCCCAAAAACGTAAACTAACCAAAATCATACATTGATATTGTATCTTAATGTAAAAATAAGTTATTCGATATAATTATTTTAACATAAGGGTTCTACGGCCATGCAAGTAAGTGGGTCAAAAATTTGTATTGTAGGTACCTACACAAACAACAAAGCAATAAATGTTACACTGGTTTTCGATAATAACAAGTTCTTAAGAAATCGTAAACAATTTTTTTAACAGCTGTGGCATATGTAAACTATGAATAAGTGGAATATGTGTGCAAATGGCTATGTATCATAAAAAAAATAAAACGAACAAAAAACCAATGAATATTTTTCTTTAAAACGATATACCTTCAAAACTAAGCTTTTAGCTAATGTAAAAAAAAAATCAATATGTTTTTATGGTTTACAATTAGAGTATGGAAAAGCCACTACAGTGGGTTTGTGGAAAGTTGTGGATGGAAATTTTCCAGGTTTTCAAGATAACTATAATTGGAAGTGATATAAATCATTAATAATTCATACAGACTCGGGCCTCTCCCCCCCTAATATGATCCGTTTCCACTATGACCAAACCTCTCTGTGCTGGCTTTATTTATACAAGAATATATTTGGATAGGTCCCTATACAAACGTCAAAACATAATGTATTTTCAAACCATTTAAATCCAAACAAAGCACAGTATAAACAATCGTAGTATAAAAGTATTAAAGTAAAGTGCAGATTTTACAAATTAGCATCAAAACGTTTAGTTGAAAAATAATTATTTATTTATTTATTATGAATATACGGGCTGAGCCCTTTTAATACAATTAACGAATAAAATAACAGGTATACAGTATAAAAACGGTTTAAAATAAAATTTAGAAACAAAGATATAAAGCTAAAGATATAACGAAAAAAATTAAAAGTATTATTAAACAACGAGTAAATAATTTACAACAGACAAGATTACAAAATGCACAATTATTAATAATGATATTACAATATAATTATATATGATTTAAATGAGAAAGGTGGGGTCCGTATTGGCATTAGACATCATACGTCTTGTAGGTTCATTTAACAAGTAATTGGTGGTACACAGTGGAATATGAAAACTCGAAGTGGAACGAGAGATGCGTTGAGGAACTTTAAAATTTATACAGGACAGTAGGGTTGGAGAATCTACTCCACCAGCTAACAGTCCTTTCAAGAAATTTGCACTTATAATTCGCCTACGCTCCGCTAATAAGGATAAACCAAGTTGATTGGCAACTGGAGTATAGTCGTGAGGTGCACAATTGATACCCAAAAAGTAGCTAGTAAATCTCAGTAACCTACTCTGTACCCTTTCAACCTGGCAAGCATTTGCGGCGGTATGGGGATCCCAAATTATGGCACCATATTCCAGTATTGGTCAGACTAGAAAGCAGTATAAGACTTTAAATGAGGAGGTAAGTTTGAAATCCCTTGACAGTCTCATTATAATCCCCAAAGCCCTTAGGTCTATTATATTATAACTATTACTTTTAATAATTCCCGTGGACCTGTGACTTCTCCGTCCACTAAGCTATGATCCCATTATGCCTCGACCCCACTATACTGGCTTATTTGGATAAAATCACATTGATTACATAAAGGCATCGTTTACCAAGAACATTTTCATTTTATATTTTATTTTGACAATGTTATTTGAAATAATACAGAAACGATACATGTTTCGAAAAAATAAAATGCTTATGTAAATAAAACCACACATTTCATATTTTTACAAGTGGTACAAGTTTTTTTCCGATATTAGAATTTTTATTAAATGATAATAATTTATAAAATAAAATTGCTATTATAAACAAATAATTATAATATGTTTACAGATGGTTTATCGCCAATACTTTGTAAATGAACATTTTTGCTATATTCTTGTTTGTATATGTTTGTAATACTCGTAAACACATGCTCGAATGACTAAAAAACAAATTAAAAAATTACATATTTGTTACTCCTAAAACGTATATTTACTTAAACGGCTTAAAATCACAAACTAAATTTTAGAATAATTACGCACAGTCAATCCCGTACTTGCGTTAGTAGCTATTCGTGTGTACCTCTTGCATTGAAAATTAATGCGATTTCCTTTATTTGATTTCAATTGAAAATTACTCCAGCTCAAGTACCTGCCTATCACTGTTTATATTGTAAGTATACTGAAAATGGCACTCCGATTCAAGTGGACCGCCGCGGTGGTCGTCACCGTGTTGTTAGCCTGTGTTAACATGATAGACTGTGGGAACATATTAATGAATTGTTGTGGCGAAAGCCAACCCTCCGAAGAGCCGAGTAAAGAAGATCCGTACCATCGCATTGTCGAGTTCGAGAGAGGACAATTCAAATGTACAGAGTGGCCGATTGAGGCGCAACAAGATCCGAGCACCGATGGCTCGCGCTTAACGGCAGTCAAAATTAGTAATGAAATCAAATGTAACGATGCGTACTACACATTGTGGATTCTGCATATGACTAATCCGAAAAAATTTAAAAAATTCAACGCAGTGTACAATTTACACGGGGAAATCAACAACAGCTTGTATCAGAAATGGTCGAAAAAAATGTTGGCGACCGCGTTAAACGTCGCCCAGAATGATGAGTACGTGCCGTGGCTAATGTATCTGTACGTCAAGTTTATAAAACATCGATGTACCTATGACATGGACTGGGCAATTTTGCGGTGGATGCAGCCCGCTCACGACAGGCTGATTGACGCGGTTTCTAGCGTGATGTTGAACAACGATTGCACAATGTTTTATCCGGCTACCCAAACACAGCCAATGTATCAGCTCAAATTCTACGATTACGAGGCCAAAATGAAACAGTGGAAACCGACGGATGACCTTTCGGCGAACTTCGCTGCGGTGCTTAAGCTACTAGAGAAGCACTGGCCCGACCTGAGTAAAAACTCCAGTCTATACTGTTTCCAAGAGGTGAACTATGATCCGGTACCAGGCGTGCAGCCCGTGACCGAACACAATTTAAACCTGCATCTACTCGACGTGTTCGATAAAGATACATGGATGTGTCTGCTGACGGATTTCAAAGTGTTGGAAAGCGGAAGTGAATTCGACATTTATCTGAAGAGAGAAGTCGGCGTGATCAGAAACGTCCGTACTACGCCTTTTCAAGAATACGTCAGGGCGCTAGCGGACATCCACAAACACGTGATACTAATTTTAGAAACAATGATGTTGCGGATTTTATTTAATTTCTCGTATACGTTGAAAGGGTTAGATATAGTCCATTGGGAGACACAAATCGATAAGTTTTTCAGAACATTTAACGATTGGTGTGTTTTTTTGCACCTGCCCAAAACTAATTATTTCTACCGGACGCTAAACAAAGATGCCAAAAATAGCGACTATAATAAGTGTTTCAAGTCGAGCTTAGGCTTAGGAGTAGGCTATTTACAGGTAGACGTGATCAGGAAATTGACGAAAAACAATGATTTGTCAAATGTCAAATCAGAAAATTCCAATAAAAATGTATTGCTGAAAATGAATTTCGATGGAATATGGCTAAGGGAGTTCGCGCGACAACACAACATTTCTATCGACCCAACATTCTATACCTCGCTGGAGGTACTGGACTATCCCACTAATAAGTCCATTCTTTGCTCCCAAGTGATGATCGGGATTATCAAAATTTTATTTACTGATATCCACATGAAAGCGGTCCAATCGTTGGCCGACCTCAGTACATCGATAAGTTTGAACGAATTTTAATTGATAAATGAATTAGTTTCCATATGTATTTGTTTGTAATGAAGTGTAGTATATAAATATAGAAATTGTTTTTCAAAAACATTCTATGAAATCTTATGCACATTATAATACTTTTGCACGTATAATAAATTGTAGTATCGCAATTGTTTAATATAAAACTATAGCATACACACTGTTCATTTTATTTCTATAACTTATTCGCCAAGGCACTTCTGTCTAGAAGGAGATAAACACTTTAATGCAAATCTATAGAGATTGAGCTCACTATTTTACTATGATTACTGTGCTTGATTTCAACATACTATCCACAGATCCAGATCGACACGTTTATTTTAAAGTAAATTCATCACTTTTAATATGTTTATACTTTTAGTTACGACCTAAGACGCTTCAGTCAAGAGATAAAGTTTGTATTAATAATATACTATTTAGGTAGGATTTCTAAAAAATAAACTCACACTTTTCGTTTAACAATTTTTTTTTTTTTATTATTAAACAAGTTATTTCGAAAATTTAAGTTTTTAAATAATGACTTTAGGTATACATATAAATAATATTAGTTTATTTTTATTTAATTAATAAGGCCTCGACTGCAAAAATTAATAGCCGGAAACGGGGGGTTACAACTTATATATCGGATAAGAATGTTTTATAGTGTCTATAGTAGGTACATTTAATATTAGATTTTATATACTTTACTATATACTACTAAACTGATTATGTATAAAATATTCTTTTATCAATAACTTTTTAAGTAGAAAGTTACACTTTTACTATAGTCAATACCTAGGTTGCTATGTTTAAGTGAATCATCAACAGTCACCAAGTATTACAAAATAACTTAATATAAATATTAAGAATATCATTACAATGATTTTTTATATATCCATAGATGCGCATCAAAGTGTTTAATTAAAAGTAATTCTATCTATACATAGTTAAGGACTCTAATAATTCGATTCAGTTTTTACATGTACTCAACTAACATTTTAATTCTAGTTAAAATTTCTGTAATGCACAAAATCCATCGAAACGCTTTGTGTCGTTTAATAATGTAGACAAAAGACAAACAGCTGTAGGCATTACCGATTTTTTAAATTTTTTGCGTTAACTGTTGTAGTTTAAAAATACAAGTTTTATGGTATTTTTTTAAGAAAAACTGGTTATTTTTTTTTTTTGGCCATATCTTGTTTTATTATTAGTGTTTCTGATCGTTTCACTTTGCTTGCATGATAGTACCATATTGTTACGAATATTATAGCAATTACAATAATGTTATATAGAAACTTATATTCAAATTTAAAAAAATGTGTTTTTACGTACGTAAATCTTATTTACTATTTCGTGTAAACAACACATTTTCTATCATTGTGTTGAAATAATATTTTCTGATCTCTTCTTAAATTTAATTAATTTATCTTCAATCTTTAATTTGTCGCAGTTAAGAAAATATTTTTGCCACACAATTTCCATACTATCAAATTATATGTAGTATTAGGAAATAATTATAAATTATAAATTAGGATAATTTAATAAAATAATATTGTACTTTAATGTACAAAATAGTTATTCGCTATAATTATTGGTACCTACATCATAGTTCTACGGCCATGCAAACCTACACAAACAACAAAACAATAAACGTTATAAAAAAAAACACTTGCTGTCGACACAAACAGCTATGGCATTTGTAGACTCAGGCAATGTATCATAAAAAAATAAAACGAGCATTAACTTCTAAATTAAGCAATAAACTAATATGTAAAAAAATATGTTTTCATGATTCATGCCTTAAACAATATGAAAAACCACTACAGTGGGTTTGGTGCATGGTGTGGATGAAGATTTTACAGTTTTTCAAGATAACTATAACTAAAAGTGATAAAACCACTGCTATGAGTATTATATATTAAGAAAATAGTTATTCGCTAAACTTATGAAAACGAGATGCGTCATAGCTAATTTTATTATATTATATGGTTAAATATTATATTTAATACATATTTCACCTGGCAAACACGATTTTTTAACAAACTTGTTTTTTTTAACTCATGTATACTTTTAATTATTAATACAATAATGTTGCCGTGTAAAAATCATACAACATTTATTTATTCGAAACAGAATTAGGTCCAAAATCATTAATATAACGGGTCAAAGCATTGCAAGCAGTTCTCTATCATTTCATTGAAATGTTGAAAATAATACTACAAGTATTTAAAACACTTACAATTTGATAAACAGTTAGAAAACATTTATTATAGATCCCTTTAAATTCAAAGGTTTGTATTTCTCTACTAATAACTCAATATGATTATCAAATATTAGGAACGGTCTATACAGCGTGATCATCATAAACCACTCAAACACTCATCTCATTCAAAAGAAATTAAATTCATTATTTTCATAATATTTATGTATAATGTGATCACAATTTTTCACTTTTTTTTTTGTTTTTACCCCCCCCCCTCAAATATTGTGTTTTTAATAGCAACTTTTGAAGATTAAATGTTAACGCTTACATTTCATTAACTCAATCAATTTGACTGGTTTGTTAGGACAGGTTAAATTTAAACAAAACAAGTAACCGCTTAAACAATGACCAGGTGACATAGAGGTATCGTTTACCAAGAAAATTTATTTCTATATATTAAATAAAAATTATAACTAATGCAAAAGAAACCGATCACGTATAATATACATTATTTAGCAAGTGTTATTCAGACTATGTACAAACAGTTTTATTAAACTAGGACGCTAAACAAAATTATGTGCAATAAAATAGAAACGATACATGTTTCGAAAAAATAAAACGCTTATGTAAATAAGACCACCCGTTTCATATTTTTACAAATGGAATTTTATTGCGATATTCAAATTTTTGTTAAAATGATAATAAATTATAAAATCAAATTGCTATTCTAAACAAATACTTAAAATATGTTTACAGTTGTTATATCGCCAATACATTGTTTATCTCCATTTTTGCTATTATCCAAAATATATTTGTATTACTCGAAAACACTTGCTACTCCTGAAACTTACATTTATTTATACGGCTTAAAATCTAAAATCAAGTTTTACTTAGATTATTTACGCCAAGTCAATCCAGTACTTGCGTTAGTAGCAGTTCATTTGTACCTCTTTATTTCATTTTAATTGGCAATTACTCTTGCTCAAGTACTTACTGTAAATTATATTGTAAGTTTACCGAAAATGGCCCTCCGATTAACGTGGACCGCGATGATTGTCGCCGTTTTGATAGCCTGTGTTAACGTGATGGATGGTGGAAAAATAGTATCGCGTTATTTGGGTTGTTTACTGACGAACGAAGTACCAATCGACGAGCCAATTAAAGAAGATCCGTACCAACGTATTGTCGAGTTCAAGAGAGGACAATTCAAATGTACAGAGTGGCCGATTGAGGCGCAACAACATCTGACCACTGATGGCTCGCGATTAACGGCTATCAACATTAGCAAAGAAATCCTATGCAATGATGCGTACTACACATTGTGGTTTCTGCATATGAGTAATCCGAAGAAATTTAAAGTTCCCAACCATGTGTACAGTATACACAAGGATATCAACAACAGCGAGTATAAGGAATGGCCGAAGAAAATGTTGGCCACCGCGTTAAACGTCGCCCACGACGATGAGTTTATACCGTGGCTCATGTTTTTGTATGTCAAGTTTGTAGAAGATCGATCTGCCTACGACATGGAATGGTTGATTTCGCGGTGGATGCAGCCCGCGCATGATGGGATGATTAAAGCGGTTTCCAACATGATGCTGGACAACGATTGCACAATGTTTTATCCGGCTACTCCAACAAAGCCGATGTCTCAGCTCAAATTCTTAGACTACGAGAAGGAAATGACACGGTGGAAACCGAAGGATGACCTTCCGGCAAACTTTAATGCGGTGTTTACACTTTTAGGCAAGCACTGGCCCGACCTGTGCGAAAACTCCAGTCTGTACTGTTTCCATGAGGTGAAATACGATCCGGTACCAGGCGCCCAGCCTGTAACCGAACAACATTTTAACCTGCGCCTACTCGACGTGCTCGAACTAGAAATTTGGACCTCTCTGCTAAAGGATTTCAAGGTGTTGGATAACGGAAAACGATTCGACTTTTATCTGAAGGGCACAATTAGCGTGATCAGATGCGTCCGTGCTACGTCTTTTCGATCATACGTCAGTTCGGTTGCAGAAATCCACAAACATGTGATAATAGTTTTAGAAACAATGATGTTGCGGATTTTTTTTAATTTTTTGTATACGTTAAGTGGGTTAAATGAAAACCGATGGGAGACACAAGTCGACAAGTTTTACAGACCCTTCAATGATTGGTGTATTTTTTTGCACTTGCCCAAATCTAATCGTTTCTACCAGATGCTACAAAAAGATGACGTCTATAACCGATATTTCAAGTCAGGATCTAAAGGAAAAAGGTTATTACTTGCAGAAGTGGTGGACACATTGAAGAAAATCAATGATTTGTCAAATATCAAATCGGAATATGTCGATTTCCATTCATTGACGGGTATCAATTTCGATGGAATATGGCTAAGGGAGTTCGCGCGACAACACAACATTTCTATCGACCCAACATTCTATACCTCGCTGGAGGTACTGGATTATCCCACTAATAAGTCTATTCTGTGCTCCGAAGTTTTAATCGGCATTATCAAAATTCTATTTACTGATATCCATATGAGAGCGGTCAGATCGTTGGCCAAGCTCAGTACATCGACACGTTTGGACGAATTTTCATTAGGTTATTAATTAATTTCCATATACTTTTGATTGTATTGTAGTATAGTATATAAATATCGAAATTGTTTATTAAAAATATTTTATGAAACCTTTTGCACTTATAATAAATTGTAGTAGCACAATTGCTTAATATAAAACAGCAATGTATATAGCATACACTCTGATAATGTTATTTATATGACTTACTCGCCAAGATAATTCTGTCTGTTTTTTTGTAGACAGCAGGCATTCTTTAATATTCCTTCCGAACACTTACATTTAGTCTTTGGTCCTTACATCATTAGGAAAAATATATGAAAATAATATTATATACATTTTAATGTTCAGACTTAAGTGAACACATAATTTCTATTTTTAAAACAATAAAATTATTTATGACATGGTCTGGCCAATTTCGCGGTGGATGCAGCCCGCGCATGACGGGATGATTGGCGCGGTTTCTAGCATGATGTTGGACAACGGTTGCACAATGTTTTAACCGGCTACCCAAACAGAGCCAATGTATCAGCTCAAATTCTATGATAACGAGGCCAAAATTGAACAGTGGGAACCGACCGATGACCTTTCGGCAAACTTTGCTGCGGTGTTTAAACTACTTGAGAAGCACTGGTCCGACCTGAGTAAAAACTCCAGTCTATACTGTTTCCAAGAGGTGAACTATGATCCGGTACCAGGCGTGCAGCCTGTGACCAAACACAATTTAAACCTGCATCTACTCGACGTGTTGGAAAAAGATATATGGACCTCTCTGCTAACTGATTTCAAAGTGTTGGAAAGCGGAAATGAATTCGACATTTATCTGAAGGGAGAAATCGGCGTGATCAGAAACGTCCGTACCACGTCTTTTCGAACATTCGTCAAGGCACTAGCGGACATCCACAAACACGTAATACTAGTATTAGACACAATGCTGATGCGGATCTTTTTTAATTTTTTGCATACGTTAAATGGGGTAGATGAAATCTAACGGGACACACAAGTCGATAAGTTTTTCAGAACCTTCAACGATTCGTGTGTTTTTTTGCACCTGCCCAAAACTAATTATTTCTACCAGACACTAAACAAAGATGTCAAAAATAGTGACTATAATAAGTGTTTCAAGTCAAGCTTAGACTTAGGAATAGGCTTTTTACAGGTAGACGTGATCGTGAAATTGACAAAAAACAATGATTTGTCAAATGTCAAATCCAAAAATTCCAAGGCTAAGGGAGTTCGCGCGACAACACAACATTTCTATCGACCCAACATTCTATACCTCGCTGGAGGTACTGGATTATCCCACTAATTAGTCCATTCTGTGCTCCCAAGTGTTGATCGGGATTGTCAAAACTTTATTTACTGATATCCCACATGAAAGCGGTCCAATCGTTGGCCGAGCTCAGTACATCGACACGTTTGAACGATATTTAATTTATATATTAATTAATTTATTTGCTTTTGATTGTATTGAGTTGTAGTATATAAATGTCGAAATTGTTTACTAAAAATTCATAATGAAATCTTATGCACAGAATAATACTTTTGCACTTATAACAAATTGTAGTATCACTATGGTTTAATATAAAACTATAGCATACACACTGTTAATTTTATTTCTATGCCTTATTCGCCAACACACTTCTGTCTAGAAGGAGATAAACATCTTAATGCAAATCTGAGCTCACTATTTAACTATGATTGTTTATAATGTGCTTGATTTGAACATACTATCTACAGATACTCATCAACACGTTTATTTGAAAGTAATTTTATCACTTTTTCGGTCAAGAGGTAAAATTTGTATTAATAAAATACTATTTAGGTAGGATTTCTAAAAAAAAAACTCACACTTTTCTTTTAATCATCTTTTTTTCATTATTAAAACAAGTTATTTAGAAAATTCCAGTTTTTAAATAATGGCTTGAGGTATATTAATAATATTAGTTTTTTTTTTTATTTAACTAATTAAGCCTCGAATACAAAGGTTAATAGTCGGAAACGGAGGATTACAATTTATATATCGGATATAAATGTTTTATAGAGTGTCTATAGTAGGTACATTTAATATTAGGTTTTATATACATTACTATATATTACCTACTGATTATGTATAAAATATTCTTTTATCAACAACTTTTTAAGTAGAAAGTTACACTTTTACTATAATCAATACCTAGGGTGCTATGTTTAAGTGAATCATCAACAGTCAACAGATAGTCCACAGATATTTCAAAATATTTGTTTTCTATTGTTAACCACAATATATACCATGTATGGGTAATAAAAGCAACAAAATATTATAGATACATGATCAACCCTAATCGTATATACCTAATACCAAAAATAAAATTTTAAGCATATTATTGTAATGATTTTTTATATATCCATAGATGCGCAACGAAGTGCTTAATTAAAAGTGATTCTATACTTAATTAAGGACCCTAATAATTCCAATCAGTTTTCACATGTATTCAACTAACATTTTAATTCTAGTTAAATATTCTGTGTTGCACAAAAACCATCGAAATGTTTTGTATCGTTTGATAATGTAGACAAAAGACAAAGAATTGTTGGCATCACAGATTTTTTTAAAGTTTTTACGTTAACTGTTGTAGTTTACAAATACAAGTTTTATGGTAGTTTTAAAAAAAAACAAGTTGGTTTTTTTGGCCATAACTTGTTTTATTATTGGTGATTCTGATCGTTTCACTTTGCTTGCTAGATAGTACCATATCGTTACGAATATTAAAGCAATTACAAATTTTGTAAAAAAAAACTAATATTAAAATTTAAAAAAATGTGTTTTTACATAGGTAAATCTTATTTACTATTTCGAGTAAACACATTTTTTATTTTTGTGTGGAAATAATATTTTCTGATCTCTTCTTAAATTTAATTAATTTATCTTCAATCTTTAATTTGTCGCAGTTATGAAAATATTTTTGCCACACAATTTCCATACTATCAAATTATATGTAGTATTAGGAAATAATTATAAATTATAAATTAGGATAATTTAATAAAATAATATTGTACTATAATGTACAAAATAGTAATACGCTATAATTATTGGTACCTACATCATAGTTCTACGGCCATGCAGAGCAATAGCTGAAACATTTGTATAGGTACCTACACAAACAACAAAACAATAAACGTTATAAAAAAAACACTTGTTGTCGACACAAACAGCTATGGCATTTGTAGACTCAGGCAATGTATCATAAAAAAATAAAACGAACAATACCTTCTAAATTAAGCAATAAACTAATATGTAAAAAAATATGTTTTCATGATTCATGCCTTAAATAATATGAAAAACCACTACAGTGGGTTTGGTGCATGGTGTGGATGAAAATTTTACAGTTTTGACATTTTCATGTCTTAGCTCTGGCACAACCAAAAAAAGCGTTACCAAAAAAGCGTTCGTTACAAAAGCGTTCTTTACAAAAGCGTTCGTTACAAAAGTGTTCTTTACAAAAGCGTTACAGGGGTAGGAGATAGGGGGTGGAAAATAAGGGTGTGAGATAGGAGGTAGGATATAGGGGGTGGGAGACAGGTGTGGGATATAGGGGTAGGAGATAGGAGGTAGGAGATAGGGGGTGGGAGATAGGGGTGGGATATAGGGGTGGGAGATAAGAAATATGTTGTACGTTCAACGTTCAAATTAGAACTAAATGATAAATTCAAAATAGTTTAATTCGCTATGTTAAGTTATTTTTGGCCAGATAATAAACACTACAATTTTAGCCAGAAACTTGATTGTACATAATTTTTTAATCTCCTTGGCCTAATGTATTCGGTACTTCAGCGAGACATGAAAATGCTCCTTCGTGGTTGCAGACTCGGCTGAAAAACTTTTTCAAGATAACTATACCTGAAAGTGATAAAATCACTACTATGCGTAATATACATTTAGAAAATAGTTTTTCGCTATACTTATTAAAACCAGATGTGTCAAAGCTCATTTTAATATATTATATGGTTAAATATTATATTTAATACATATTTCACCTGACAAATATGATTCTGAACAAACTTGTTTTATTTAAAGCATGCATAATTTTAATTATTAATAAAATAATGTTGCCGTGTTAAAAGCATACGATATTCATATATTCGAAAAAGATTTAAGTTTAAAATCATTAGGATAACGGGTCAAAGCGTTGCAAGCAGTCTTCTATCATTTCATTGAAATGTTGAAAATAATACCACAAGTATTTAATAAACTTAAAACTTGATAAACAGTTAGAAAATATGTATTATAAATCCCTATACAACTTAATGATAAACAGTTATATAAAAGAATTAGCACAATTTTTAAGTTTACCGAGTGACGATATCGTAAACCCGTTGACCGAACTGTTGAATTCCAAAACTAAGGGTGAAGACTATCTAAAACTATATAAGAATATAAAAAAAATAAAGCTAAAGGAATGCTAAAAAAGTAATGTCATTCTTAAGCTTTTAATTGAACGGTTGGTATTTCTCTACTAATAACTCAACATGATTATCAATTAGGAACGATCTATACAGCGTGATTATAGTGAATCACTCAAACACTCATCTCATAAGGTTTAATGAGAAATTAAATTTATTATTTTCATAATATTTATGTACAATGTGATATCAATTTTTCGCGTTTTTTTTGTTTCTACCCCCTCCAAATTATGTGTTTTTAATAGCAACTTTTGAAGATTAAATGTTACCGCTTACATTTTATTAACTCAAATAATTTGACTGGTTTGTTAGGATAAGTTAAATTTAAACAAAAAAATTAACCGCTTAAACAAAGACCAGGTGACATAAAGGTATCGTTTACCAAGAAAATTATTTCTTGATGTTATATAAAAATTATGACTAATGCAAAAATAATCGATCACGTACAATATACATTATTTAGCAAGTGTTATTCTGACTATGTAGAACCAGATTTATTAAAGTATGACGCAAAGACAATGTTATTTAAAATAATACAGAAACAGTACATGTTTCTAAAAAATAAAACGCTCATGTAAATAAGACCACACGTTTCATATTTTTACAAGTAGAATTTTATTCTGAGATTAGAATTTTTGTTAAAATGATAATAGTTTATAAAATAAAATTGGTATTCTAAACAAATACTTAAAATATGTGTACAGTTGTTATATCGACAATACATTGTTTATCTCCATTTTTGCTATTATCCAAAATATGTTTGTATTACTCGAAAACACTTGCTACTCCTGAAACTTACATTTATTTATACGGCTTAAAATCTAAAATCAAGTTTTACTTAGATTATTTACGCCCAGTCAATCTCTTACATGCATTAGTAGCAGTTCATTTGTACCTCTTTATTTCATTTTAATTGACAATCACTCTTGCTGAAGTACCTGCTACTCACTACATATTATATTGTAAGTTTACCGAAAATGGCACTCCGATTAACGTGGACAGCGACGGTTATCACCGTGTTGTTAGCCTGTGTTAACGTGATGGATGGTGGAAAAATAGGATCGCATTGTTTAGGTTGTTTCAGAACGAACAAAGTACCCAACGAAAAGCCAATTAAAGAAGATCCGTACCATCGCATTGTCGAGTTCAAGAGAGGACAATTCAAATGTGCCGAGTGGCCGATTGAGGCACAACAAGATCTGAGCACTGATGGCTCGCGATTAACGGCTATCAACATTAGCAAAGAAATCCTATGCTATGATGCGTACTACACGATGTGGTTTCTGCATATGACAAATCCGAAGAAATTTAAAGTTCCCAACCATGTGTACAGTATACACGAGGATATCAACAGCGGCGAGTATCAACAATGGCCGAAGAAAATGTTGGCCACCGCGTTAAACGTCGCCCACGACGATGAGTTTGTACCGTGGCTCATGTATTTGTATGTCAAGTTTGTAGAAGATCGAGCTACCGATGACATGGTCTGGCCAATGTCGCAGTGGATGCAGACCGCGCATGACGGGATGATTAAAGCGGTTTCTAACATGATGTTGGACAACGATTGCACAATGTTTTATCCGGCTACCCCAACAAAGCCGATGTCTCAGCTCAAATTCTCAGACTACGAGAAGGAAATGACACGGTGGAAACCGACGGATGACCTTCCGGCAAACTTCAATGCAGTTTTTACACTTCTAGGCAAGCACTGGTCCGACCTGAGCGAAAACTCCCGACTGTACTGTTTCCAAGAGGTGAAATACGATCCGGTACCAGGCGCTCAGCCTGTAACCGAACAACATTTTAACCTGCGCCTACTCGACGTGCTCGAACTAGAAATTTGGACCTCTCTGCTAAAGGATTTCAAGGTGTTGGATAACGGAAAACGATTCGATTTTTATCTGAAGAGGGAAATTGCTGTGATCAGAAGCGTCCGTACTACGTCTTTTCGAACATACGTCAAGGCGATATTGGAAATCCACAAACACGTGTTAATAGTTTTAGAAACAATGTTTTTGCGGATTTTAATAAATTTTTTGCATACGTTAAGCGGGTTAAACGAAAACCGATGGGAGACACAAATCGACAAGTTTTACAGACCCTTCAACGATTGGTGTATTTTTTTGCACTTGCCCAAATCTAATAGTTTCTACCAGATGCTACAAAAAGATGGCAACACTAACCGATATTTCAAGTCAGGATATATAGACAAAGGCTTTTTTCTTGCAGACGTGGTCAGCACATTGAAGAAACTCAATGATTTGTCAAGTGTCAAAACGGATAATGACAATTTCCATTTATTGACGACCATCGATTTCGATGGAATATGGCTAAGGGAGTTCGCGCGACAACACAACATTTCTATCGACCCAACATTCTATACCTCGCCGGAGGTACTGGATTATCCCACTAATAAGACTATTCTGTGCTCCGAAGTTTTGATCGGCATTATCAAAATTCTATTTACTGATATCCATATGAGAGCGGTCAAATCGTTGGCCAAGCTCAATACATCGACACGTTTGGACGAATTTTCAATAGGTAATTAATTTATTTTCATATACTTTTGATTGTATTGTAGTATAGTATATAAATATCGAAATTGTTTATTAAAATATTTTATGAAACCTTATGCACAGAAAAATACTTTTGCACTTATAATAAATTGTAGTATCACAATTGCTTAATATAAAACTATAGCATACACTCTGATAATTTTATTTCTATGACTTACTCGCCAAGATACTTCTGTCTGTTTTTTTGCAGACAGCAGGCATTCTTTAATATTCCTTTCGAACACTTACATTTAGTCTTTGGTCCTTACATCATTAGGAAAAATATATGAAAATAGTATTATATACATTTTAATGTTCAGACTTAAGTGAACACATAATTTCTATTTTTAAAACAATAAAATTATTTTTGTATGAAAAAAAAAAAATATCATTTGATTCATAAAATAACTTTTCATTTATTTTGGCATTACAACTTTTTAATTACGAAGACATTTTTTAAAACTTAAAAGTTTCTTATTGTGTTGGGCTTGGACTGTACTGATTTAGACTTACTATCTACAGATTCGCAGCGAAGCGTTTATTTGAAAGTGATTTTATCACTTTCAGTTGTAATAACTTATACAGACTTGTGACCTCCCCCGTTCTAATATGCTTTATTCCCACTATGGTCGGAATCCTCTGTACTGACTTTATTTATACAATAATAGATTTGAATATGTATCTACACAAACGTCAAAACATAATACGTTAAGAAAACACTTGTTTTCGATAAAGAACAAACAACACAATCTCATAAGGTATAGTTTTTAAATTTTGCTTGCACGCACCATAGGAACACCTTTAATCATAAATAAGATAGTGTATCACATTTTGATATTATCTTTATGAGATATTGCAAAAAAAGTTACAATCGGATCGTTTATTTACGGAAACAATAGACAAACGTCAACGAAAATACAAATCATTCATTGACGTTTTCATGGACACATTGATCACAAAATTTGGATTGATCAATAACGACACCGTGTTAAAAGCATACGATATTCATATATTCGAAAAATATTTAGGTCCAGAAACATTCAGAGAATATGTCAAAGCGTTGCAAGCAGTTCACTATCATTTCATTGTGATGTTAAAAATAATACTACAAGTATTTAAACGCTTAAAGCTTGATAAACAGCTAAAAAATATTCATTATAGATCCCAGTAACAACTTGATGGTACACAGTAAAATTACAGAATTTGCACAATTTTTAAGTTTACCGAGCGACGATGAAGTAAAACTCAACAGCCAATTGTTGAGCGCCAAAACAAGGGGTGATTATGAGACTTACTAAAAAATAAAGCTAATGGAGTGTATATGCTAATAAAATAATGTTATTCCCTAAGCTTTAAATTGAACAGTGGGGATTTATCTACTAATCTTCTTCTTTAGTATTCAATCCTGAGATTGTTTTGTAGCAATTCTCCACTCTTCCCTGTTACTTGCCTTCCTATTGCTATTTCACCAGTTATACAGTTCCCGTATCTGCTGGCTGCTGTTTGGTGTGTAGCTGTTTCTACCATTGTAGGTTACCTGCACCTACACCCAAAATTGTAGTAGCTGCTGCCCTACTACAAGTCCCTTTTAGTCGCTTTTTACGACAGGCAGGAACAACCGATGGTCTATTCTAACCCCGACCAACAGGGATAACAGGGATAACAGGGATCTACTAATATATCGAATAAATTATCAATAAGGAAAGGTCTATACAGAGTGATAATTTTATCGTGAACCACTCAAACACTCATCTCATAAGGTTTAATGAGGAATTAAATTTATTATTTTCATAAAGTTTATGTATAATGTGATCTCAATTGTTTACATTTTTTTTTGTTACTTTCCTCTCCCAATTTTATTTTTTTAATAGCCACTTTTGAAGCCTAAATGGTAACGCATTCATCAACTATTTTATTTAAACAATATAATGGATCAAAATTGTTGACCGGTCGGTTAGGTTAAATTTAAACAAAAAAAAATAACCGCTTAAACAATGACCAGGTGACATACGTGCATCGTTTACCAAGAAAATTCTTTTCGTTGCGGAAAAAAACGCATTTTGACAAGTGTTTTTTGTTTAAATTTACATCAAATATCATTATATTCATCAAACTCTAACTTGGGTTCCAAAAATTTTTCAATATTATTGTTGATGTAAGTAAATTTAACAAAAAAAAATTACCACTTAAACAATGACCAGGTGACATAAAGGTATCGTTTACCAAGAAAAATATGTTTTTATATTTTTTTTTGATTTATGAATAATGCAAAAATAACCGATCACGTACAATATACATTATTTAGCAAGTGTTATTCTGACTATGTAGAACCAGATTTATTAAAGTATGACGCAAAGACAATGTTATTTTAAATAATACAGAAACAGTACATGTTTCTAAAAAATAAAACGCTCATGTAAATAAGACCACACGTTTCATATTTTTACAAGTAGAATTTTATTCTGAGATTAGAATTTTTGTTAAAATGATAATAGTTTATAAAATAAAATTGGTATTCTAAACAAATACTTAAAATATGTTTACAGTTGTTATATCGACAATACATTGTTTATCTCCATTTTTGCTATTATCCAAAATATGTTTGTATTACTCGAAAACACTTGCTACTCCTGAAACTTACATTTATTTATACGGTTTAAAATCTAAAATCAAGTTATACTTAGATTATTTACGCCCAGTCAATCTATTACTTGCATTAGTAGCAGTTCATTTGTACCTCTTTATTTCATTTTAATTGACAATCACTCTTGCTCAAGTACCTGCTACTCACTGTATATTATATTGTAAGTTTACCGAAAATGGCCCTCCGATTAACGTGGACTGCGACGATAATCACCGTTTTGTTAGGCAGTTTTAACATGATTGATTGCGGAAAATTATTATCGCATTGTTTAGATTGTTTAAAAACGAACAAAGTACCCAACGAAGAGCCAAGTAAAAAAGATCCGTACCATCGCATTGTCGAGTTTGAGGGAGGACAATTCAAATGTATGAAGTGGCCGATTAAGGCGCAACAACATCTGAACCCTGATGTTTCGCGATTAACGGCTATCAACATTAGCAATTCTGTGCTCCCAAGTGATGATCGAGATTGTCAAAATTTTATTTACTGATATCCACATGAAAGCGGTCCAATCGTTGGCCGAGCTCAGTACATCGACACGTTTGAACGATATTTAATTGATATATTAATTAATTTCCATTTGCTTTTGATTGTATTGAGTTGTAGTATATAAATATCGAAATTGTTTACTAAAAATTCATAATGAAATCTTATGCACAGAATAATACTTTTGCACTTATAACAAATTGTAGTATCACTATGGTTTAATATAAAACTATAGCATACACACTGTTAATTTTATTTCTATGCCTTATTCGCCAACACACTTCTGTCTAGAAGGAGATAAACATCTTAATGCAAATCTGAGCTCACTATTTAACTATGATTGTTTATAATGTGCTTGGTTTGAACATACTATCTACAGATACTCATCAACACGTTTATTTGAAAGTAATTTTATCACTTTTTCGGTCAAGAGGTAAAATTTGTATTAATAAAATACTATTTAGGTAGGATTTCTAAAAAAAAAAACTCACACTTTTCTTTTAATCATTTTTTTTCATTTTTAAAACAAGTTATTTAGAAAATTCCAGTTTTTAAATAATGGCTTGAGGTATATTAATAATATTAGTTTTTTTTTTTATTTAACTAATTAGGCCTCGAATACAAAGGTTAATAGTCGGAAACGGAGGATTACAATTTATATATCGGATATAAATGTTTTATAGAGTGTCTATAGTAGGTACATTTAATATTAGGTTTTATATACTTTACTATATATTACTAAACTGATTATGTATAAAATATTCTTTTATCAATAACTTTTTAAGTAGAAAGTTACACTTTTACTATAGTCAATACCTAGGTTGCTATGTTTAAGTGAATCATCGTTGCGCATATATGGATATATAAAAAATCATTACAATAATATGCTTAAAATTGTATTTTTAGTATTAGGGTATATACGATTAGGGTTGATCATGTATCTATAATATTTTGTTGCTTTTATTACCCATATATAGTATATATTGTGATTAACAATAGAATACAAATATTTTGAAATATCTGTTGACTATCTGTTGACTGTTGATGATTCACTTAAACATAGCACCCTAGGTATTGACTATAGTAAAAGTGTAACTTTCTACTTAAAAAGTTATTGATAAAAGAATATTTTATACATAATCAGTCGGTAATATATAGTAACGTATATAAAACCTAATATTAAATGTACCTACTATAGACACTCTACAAAACATTTATATTCGATATAAAAATTGTAATCCTCCGTTTCCAACTAATAACCTTTGTATTCGAGGCCTAATTAGTTAAATAAAAAAAAAACTGACATTATTAATATACCTCAAGTCATTATTTAAAAACTGGAATTTTCTAAATAACTTGTTTTAATAATGAAAAAAAAATGATTAAAAGAAAAGTGTGAGTTTTTTTTTTTAAAAATCCTACCTAAATAGTATTTTATTAATACAAATTTTACCTCTTGTACGAAAAAGTGAATTACTTTCTAAATAATTGATAAGTATCTTAGATAATGAAAAAAATTATAATTAAATTAGTGAGTCAGAATTTGACTAAACTCTAACTATTAAAATATATATTAATACAATTTACTACTGTTATACAAAAAAGTGATAAGGTATTTTTAGTAAACAATTTCGATATTTATATACTACAACTCAATACAATCAAAAGCAAATGGAAATTAATTAATATATAAATTAATTATCGTTCAAACGTTTCGATGTACTGAGCTTGATAGCCGTTAATCGCGAGACATCAGGGTTAAGATGTTGTTGCGCCTTAATCGGCCACTTCATACATTTGAATTGTCCTCTCTCGAACTCGACAATGCGATGGTACGGATCTTTTTTACTTGGCTCTTCGTTGGGTACTTTGTTCGTTTTTAAACAATCTAAACAATGCGATAATAATTTTCCGCAATCCATCATGTTAAAACTGCCTAACAAAACGGTGATTATCGTCGCAGTCCACGTTAATCGGAGGGCCATTTTCGGTAAACTTACAATATAATATACAGTGAGTAGCAGGTACTTGAGCAAGAGTGATTGTCAATTAAAATGAAATAAAGATGTACAAATGAACTGCTACTAATGCAAGTAAAAGATTGACTGGGCGTAAATAATCTAAGTATAACTTGATTTTAGATTTTAAACCGTATAAATAAATGTAAGTTTCAGGAGTAGCAAGTGTTTTCGAGTAATACAAACATATTTTGGATAATAGCAAAAATGGAGATAAACAATGTACTGGCGATATAACAACTGTAAACATATTTTAAGTATTTGTTTAGAATAGCAATTTTATTTTATAAATTATTATCATTTTAACAAAAATTCTAATCTCGGAATAAAATTCCACTTGTAAAAATATGAAACGTGTGGTCTTTATTACATGAGCGTTTTATTTTTTAGAAACATGTACTGTTTCTGTTTTATTGCAAATAACATTGTCTTTGCGTCATACTTTAATAAATCTGGTTCTACATAGTCAGAATAACACTTGCTAAATAATGTATATTGTACGTGATCGGTTATTTTTGCATTATTCATAAATCAAAAAAAAATATAAAAACATATTTTTCTTGGTAAACGATACCTTTATGTCACCTGGTCATTGTTTAAGTGGTAATTTTTTTTTGTTAAATTTACTTACATCAACAATAATATTGAAAAATTTTTGGAACCCAAGTTAGAGTTTGATGAATATAATGATATTTGATGTAAATTAAAAAAAAAACACTTGTTTACATATGACTGATTCCACTCAAAAATTAACTTAAATTCAAACCCCCTAAGAAATCGCATGTGCACTACCAACTTCCCTGACAACCTCACACGCAGACTCAAACGTAACTGGAGTCGTCTAAACGCTCGTCTATTCTAACCGTTCAACCCAGCTCTAAAGCGTTGTATTATTTTCATTGCTTTTAACCAAATTGTAGGTTATGCTCAAAAAGGATAAGAAAAACCAGATTTAAGTTTTTACAGTTTTTCAAACAGTATGTTTATATTTAAGTGTTTATGATCACAACACTGTTTGAATTTTTTGCGATACATAAATAATAATAAAATTACTTTATACTATGTGGTGAGAACCGAATAGCGTCAAAATGCGTTTTTTTCTGCAACGAAAAGAATTTTCTTGGTAAACGATGCACGTATGTCACCTGGTCATTGTTTAAGCGGTTATTTTTTTTTGTTTAAATTTAACCTAACCGACCGGTCAACAATTTTGATCCATTACATTATTTAATTATATCTTTATTAAAAAACAAATTGGGAGAGGGAAGTAACAAAAAAAAATTGTGAACAATTGAGATCACATTATACATAAACTTTATGAAAATAATAAATTTAATTCCTCATTAAACCTTATGAGATGAGTGTTTGAGTGGTTCACGATAAAATTATCACTCTGCATAGACATTTCCTTATTGATAATTTATTCGATATATTAGTAGATAAATCCCTACTCTTCTATTTAAAGCTTAGGGAATAACATTATTTTATTAGCATTCCTTTAGCTTTATTTTCCTTATAGTCTTATATAGTTTTGATAGTTTTCACCCTTAGCTTTGGAATTCATCAGTTCCCTGAACGGTTTACGATATCGTCGCGTCGCTCGGTAACCTTAACAATTGTGCAAAATATTTTATATTACTGTTTATCATTAAGTTGTACAGGGATCTATAAATATTTTCTAACTGTTAATCAAGTTTTAAGCGTTTTAAATACTTGAAGTATTATTTTCAACATTTCAATGAAATCATAGTGAACTGCTTGCAACGCTTTGACATATTCTCTGAATGTATCTGGATCTAAACATTTTTCGAATATATGAATATCGTATGCTTTTAACACGGCGTCGTTATTGATCAATCCAAATTTTGTGATCAATGTGTCCATGAAATCGTCAATGAACGATTTGTATTTTCGTTGACGTTTGTCTACCGAATCCTTAAATAAAAAATCCGATTGCAACCTTTTATGCAATATCTCACAAGAATAATGTCAATATGCGATACATTATCTTATTTATGATTAAATGTGTGCCTATGGTGCGTGCAAGGAAAATTTAAAAACTATACCTTGTGATATTGTGTTGCTTGTTATTTATTGAAAAAAGTGTTTTCTTAACGTATTATGTTTTGACGTTCGTGTAGGTACCTATTCAAATTTATTATTGTATAAATAAGGTCAGTACAGAGGATTCCAGCCATAGTGGCAATGGATCATATTAGAACGGAGGAGGGCACAAGTCTGTATGAGTTATTAAAACTGAAAGTTATAAAATCACTTTCAAATAAACGCTTCGCTGCGAATCTGTAGATAGTAAGTCCAAATCAGTACAGTCCAAGCCCAACACAATAAGAAACTTTTAAGTTTTAAAAAATGTCTTCGTAATTAAAAAGTTGTAATGCCAAAATAAATTAAAAGTTATTTTATGAATCAAATGATAACTTTTTTTTTCATACAAAAATAATTTTATTGTTTTAAAAATAGAAATTATGTGTTCACTTAAGTCTGAACATTAAAATGTATATAATACTATTTTCATATATATTTCCTAATGATGTATGGACCAAAGACTAAATGTAAGTGTTCGGAAGGAATATTAAAGAATGCCTACTGTCTGCAAAAAAACAGACAGAAGTATCTTGGCGAGTAAGTCATAGAAATACAATTATCAGAGTGTATGCTATAGTTTTATATTAAGCAATTGTGATACTACAATTTATTATAAGTGCAAAAGTATTTTTCTGTGCATAAGGTTTCATAAAATATTTTTAATAAACAATTTCGATATTTATATACTTTACTACAATAAATCAAAATTACCTAATAAAAATTCGTCCAAACGTGTCGATGTATTGAGCTTGGCCAAAGATTTGACCGCTCTCATATGGATATCAGTAAATAGAATTTTGATAATGCCGATCAAAACTTCGGAGCACAGAATAGACTTATTAGTGGGATAATCCAGTACCTCCAGCGAGGTATAGAATGTTGGGTCGATAGAAATGTTGTGTTGTCGTGCGAACTCCCTTAGCCATATTCCATCGAAATCGATGGTCGTCAATGATTGGAAATTGTCATTATCCGTTTTGACACTTGACAAATCATTGAATTTCTTCAATGTGCTGACCACTTCTGCAAGAAAAAAGTATTTGTCTATATTACCTGACTTGAAATATCGGTTAGTGTTGCCATCTTTTTGTAGCATCTGGTAGAAACGATTAGATTTGGACAAGTGCAAAAAAATACACCAATCGTTGAAGGGTCTGTAAAACTTGTCGATTTGTGTCTCCCATTGGTTTTCGTTTAACCCGCTTAACGTATACAAAAAATTTGTTAAAATCCGCAAAAACATTGTTTCTAAAACTATTAACACGTGTTTGTGGATTTCCAATATCGCCTTGACGTATGTTCGAAAAGACGTAGTACGGACGCTTCTGATCACAGCAATTTCCCTCTTCAGATAAATATCGAATCGTTTTCCGTTATCCAACACCTTGAAATCCTTTAGCAGAGAGGTCCAAATTTCTAGTTCGAGCACGTCGAGTAGGCGCAGGTTAAAATGTTGTTCGGTTATTGGCTGAGCGCCTGGTACCGGATCGTATTTCACCTCTTGGAAACAGTACAGTCGGGAGTTTTCGCTCAGGTCGGACCAGTGCTTGCCTAGAAGTGTAAAAACTGCATTGAAGTTTGCCGGAAGGACATCCGTCGGTTTCCACCGTGTCATTTCCTTCTCGTAGTCTGAGAATTTGAGCTGAGACATCGGCTTTGTTGGGGTAGCCGGATAAAACATTGTGCAATCGTTGTCCAACATCATGTTAGAAACCGCTTTAATCATCCCGTCATGCGCGGTCTGCATCCACTGCGACATTGGCCAGACCATGTCATCGGTAGCTCGATCTTCTACAAACTTGACATACAAATACATGAGCCACGGTACAAACTCATCGTCGTGGGCGACGTTTAACGCGGTGGCCAACATTTTCTTCGGCCATTGTTGATACTCGCCGCTGTTGATATCCTCGTGTATACTGTACACATGGTTGGGAACTTTAAATTTCTTCGGATTCGTCATATGCAGATACCACATCGTGTAGTACGCATCATAGCATACGATTTCTTTGCTAATCTTGATAGCCGTTAATCGCGAGACATCAGTGCTCAGATCTTGTTGTGCCTCAATCGGCCACTCGGCACATTTGAATTGTCCTCTCTTGAACTCGACAATGCGATGGTACGGATCTTCTTTAATTGGCTTTTCGTTGGGTACTTTGTTCGTTCTGAAACAACCTAAACAATGCGATCCTATTTTTCCACCATCCATCACGTTAACACAGGCTAACAACACGGTGATAACCGTCGCTGTCCACGTTAATCGGAGTGCCATTTTCGGTAAACTTACAATATAATATGTAGTGAGTAGCAGGTACTTCAGCAAGAGTGATTGTCAATTAAAATGAAATAAAGAGGTACAAATGAACTGCTACTAATGCATGTAAGAGATTGACTGGGCGTAAATAATCTAAGTAAAACTTGATTTTAGATTTTAAGCCGTATAAATAAATGTAAGTTTCAGGAGTAGCAAGTGTTTTCGAGTAATACAAACATATTTTGGATAATAGCAAAAATGGAGATAAACAATGTATTGTCGATATAACAACTGTAAACATATTTTAAGTATTTGTTTAGAATACCAATTTTATTTTATAAACTATTATCATTTTAACAAAAATTCTAATCTCAGAATAAAATTCTACTTGTAAAAATATGAAACGTGTGGTCTTATTTACATGAGCGTTTTATTTTTTAGAAACATGTACTGTTTCTGTATTATTTAAAATAACATTGTCTTTGCGTCATACTTTAATAAATCTGGTTCTACATAGTCAGAATAACACTTGCTAAATAATGTATATTGTACGTGATCGGTTATTTTTGCATTAGTCATAATTTGTATAAAACATCAAGAAATAATTTTCTTGGTAAACGATACCTTTATGTCACCTGGTCATTGTTTAAGCGGTTAATTTTTTTGTTTAAATTTAACTTATCCTAACAAACCAGTCAAATTATTTGAGTTAATAAAATGTAAGCGGTAACATTTAATCTTCAAAAGTTGCTATTAAAAACACATAATTTGGAGGCGGTAGAAACAAAAAAAACGCGAAAAAATGATATCACATTGTACATAAATATTATGAAAATAATAAATTTAATTTCTCATTAAACCTTATGAGATGAGTGTTTGAGTGATTCACTATAATCACGCTGTATAGATCGTTCCTAATTGATAATCATGTTGAGTTATTAGTAGAGAAATACCAACCGTGCAATTAAAAGCTTAAGAATGACATTACTTTTTTAGCATTCCTTTAGCTTTATTTTTTTTATATTCTTATATAGTTTTAGATAGTCTTCACCCTTAGTTTTGGAGTTCAACAGTTCGCTGAACGGGTTTACGATATCGTCACTCGGTAAACTTAAAAATTGTGCTAATTCTTTTATATAACTGTTTATCATTAAGTTGTATAGGGATTTATAATACATATTTTCTAACTGTTTATCAAGTTTTAAGATTATTAAATACTTGTGGTATTATTTTCAACATTTCAATGAAATGATAGAAGACTGCTTGCAACGCTTTGACTCGTTATCCTAATGATTTTAAACTTAAATTTTTTTCGAATATATGTATATCGTATGCTTTTAACACGGCAACATTATTTTATTAATAATTAAAATTATGCATGCTTTAAATTAAACAAGTTTGTTCAGAATCATATTTGTCAGGTGAAATATGTATTAAATATAATATTTAACCATATAATATATTAAAATGAGCTTTGACACATCTGGTTTTAATAAGTATAGCGAAAAACTATTTTCTAAATGTATATTACGCATAGTAGTGATTTTATCACTTTCAGGTATAGTTATCTTGAAAAAGTTTTTCAGCCGAGTCTGCAACCACGAAGGAGCATTTTCATGTCTCGCTGAAGTACCGAATACATTAGGCCAAGGAGATTAAAAAATTATGTACAATCAAGTTTCTGGCTAAAATTGTAGTGTTTATTATCTGGCCAAAAATAACTTAACATAGAGAAATAAACTATTTTGAATTTATCATTTAGTTCTAATTTGAACGTTGAACGTACAACATATTTCTTATCTCCCACCCCTATATCCCACCCCTATCTCCCACCCCCTATCTCCTACCTCCTATCTCCTACCCCTATATCCCTTACCTGTCTCCACCCCCTTACTCCTACCTCTTATCTCACACCCCTATTTTCCACCCCTATCTCCTACCCCTGTAACGCTTTTGTAAAGAACACTTTTGTAACGAATGCTTTTGTAAAGAACGCTTTTGTAACGAACGCTTTTTTGGTAACGCTTTTTTTGGTTGTGCCAGAGCTAAGACATGAAAATGTCAAAACTGTAAAATTTTCATCCACACCATGCACCAAACCCACTGTAGTGGTTTTTCATATTATTTAAGGCATGAATCATGAAAACATATTTTTTTACATATTAGTTTATTGCTTAATTTAGAAGGTATTGTTCGTTTTATTTTTTTATGATACATTGCCTGAGTCTACAAATGCCATAGCTGTTTGTGTCGACAAAAAGTGTTTTTTTTATAACGTTTATTGTTTTGTTGTTTGTGTAGGTACCTATACAAATGTTTGAGCTATTGCTTTGCATGGCCGTAGAACTATGATGTAGGTACCAATAATTATAGCGAATAACTATTTTGTACATTAAAGTACAATATTTTTTTATTAAATTATCCTAATTTATAATTTATAATTATTTCCTAATACTACATATAATTTGATAGTATGGAAATTGTGTGGCAAAAATATTTTCTTAACTGCGACAAATTAAAGATTGAAGATAAATAAATTAAATTTAAGAAGAGATCAGAAAATATTATTTCCACACAAAAATAAAAAATGTGTTTACTCGAAATAGTAAATAAGATTTACTTATGTAAAAACACATTTTTTTAAATTTTAATATTAGTTTTTTTTTACAAAATTTGTAATTGCTTTAATATTCGTAACAATATGGTACTATCTAGCAAGCAAAGTGAAACGATCAGAATCACCAATAATAAAACAAGGTATGGCCAAAAAAACCAACTTGTTTTTTTTAAAAACTACCATAAAACTTGTATTTGTAAACTACAACAGTTAACGCAAAAACTTAAGAAAATCTGTGATGCCAACAATTCATTGTCTTTTGTCTACATTATCAAACGATACAAAACATTTCGATGGTTTTTGTGCAACGCAGAATATTTAACTAGAATTAAAACGTTAGTTGAATACATGTGAAAACTGATTGGAATTATTAGGGTCCTTAACTTAAGTATAGAATCACTTTTAATTAAGCACTTCGTTGAGCATCTATGGATATATAAAAAATCATTACAATAATATGCTTAAAATTTTATTTTTAGTATTAGGTATATACGATTAGGGTTGATCATGTATCTATAATATTTTGTTGCTTTTATTACCCATACATGGTATATATTGTGATTAACAATAGAAAACAAATATTTTGAAATATCTGTGGACTATCTGTTGACTGTTGATGATTCACTTAAACATAGCACCCTAGGTATTGACTATAGTAAAAGTGTAACTTTCTACTTAAAAAGTTGTTGATAAAAGAATATTTTATACATAATCAGTAGTAATATATAGTAATGTATATAAAACCTAATATTAAATGTACCTACTATAGACACTCTATAAAACATTTATATCCGATATATAAATTGTAATCCTCCGTTTCCGACTATTAACCTTTGTATTCGAGGCCTAATTAGTTAAATAAAAAAAAAAACTAATATTATTAATATACCTCAAGCCATTATTTAAAAACTGGAATTTTCTAAATAACTTGTTTTAATAATGAAAAAAAAATGATTAAAAGAAAAGTGTGAGTTTTTTTTTTTAGAAATCCTACCTAAATAGTATTTTATTAATACAAATTTTACCTCTTGTACGAAAAAGTGATAAAATTACTTTCAAATAAACGTGTTGATGAGTATCTGTAGATAGTATGTTCAAAACTAATTTAATTTTAATTGGCAGCCATTTCGTGAGAAATGATAACATGAGTTGTTTATACTATATTGTATAGTTGTTGTAATTATCAATTTTCGAGACAAAATAATATTCGATCGTGACCATATAAACGCCCGATCGCGTTATCAACTGTCCACCGTCTTATGTACACGGTACAGGCGGGAACGAAAAACCCCTTATCGTCCCGAGCCGGTCATGGTGTGTGAGAGAGAGGTCGGGGGGTGATGACATTTGTAGGTAGTCGCCAGTCAGTATTCGATAATTCGATTATCAGTTATTGATTTAAAATTGATCCGGAGTGTCAATCCGCTGTCGTTCCGAGTATTATTATTTTTATTTACATATTGTAAAAAATATTTAATTATAAAAAAATATTTTCTTTACATAATTTTTGGTGTTAAATTTCCGCCTTCGTATAAAACCACCTGCACACCGTCTTAATTGCTGGGAGTGTTTGCCGAGATTCAGCTTGGTAAGTGACTTGTTATTTAGTATTTAGTAGCTTCAGTATTGCTGATTCGATTAAATTTATATTATTATTTATTTATATTTATCCGTATGTTACCTTATGACAGAAGACAGAACTAAGTTGGTGTTAGAAACATCTGTCATGATTTATGTCTTGTATGCTAGGTATAGGTTAGGGAAGTAACGTATTAAACCTCAAAACTGTATGTTTATACGTACACAGTGTAGGTAATAACATGGTTGAAATGTAGAGGTTATTATTGCACATCGTCTCTAATTGTTATCTTTATGCATTACATTACAGTTACATATTGTTTATTATTAGTCAATGTAAAATGCAATTTTCCAGATGCTATTTTTTAATATTTCAAACAAATTTGTATGATTTAATGAATTTTTTTTGTTTACATTACTAAGATTTTTAACTCAGTAGTGTTTTTGTCATTTTTTTGAGCTTTTGGTTTTTATAAATAACATTGCTATGTTTAATATTATTGAAAGAATAGTTTCATTTAAGAAATTTACAAAAAAAGGTACTTTTGTGTACTGTAATTTTTTGGGGGATTACTTGACAATAAAGAAATTAATCTATGTAATAAGTTGTTGTTGTTTTGTAAATGTTACAGGTAAATATAACCATTTATGTAAGCTTTTCATTTTATACCCGTGTGCAACTTTTTGTTATGATAACTTTGTTTTATACCTGCAATTATTGTTATTAATACTATTATAAATTATGTTTGACGGTATGCTTCTATTATAAATGGGTATGTATTTGAATTTTTATGGACATGTTTATGATGACGTTAAAAAAATTTGCATTACTATAAAAATGTGTATTTAAGTCAAGAAAATTACAATAATAATATCAGGACTTCTATTAATCTAATATATGTGCTTTATAAATACATGGAAATTGTTGTGTATATGGATTAATCATATTGTTATGTGGTGTAATAAAGTTGTTTGACGTCTAGAGTTGTATTTCATGTGTCATAGTTAATTTTTTAATTTTTTATTTTAGGCATATTTTTTTTTTTAATTCATTAAGTTAACATGGGAAGGAAAAGTAAACGAGCCCTTAAAAGCCTTCAACATGTACGGGAATTAAGAGGAAACAAAGAATATTGCGCTGATGAAAGAGAAAGAGATAAGCAAAGAAAAGGAGTTGTACATTTAAATCCTGCAAAAACATTACATCACAATATCATAATGTTAAAAAAAACCAGTACAGTGGGGACGGAGCATAGTTGGGTCGGGGCATAGTGGTGACGGGGAGGTCACAGGTTTACAGGAATTTTTAAATCTGAAAGTGATAAAATCACTTTCGAAAAAACGCTTCGATGCAAATCGGTAGTTAGTATTTTCAAGTCAGTACAGTCCAAACCAAGCACAGTATAAACCAGCAAAGTTAGAAAGTCTTAAATGAAGGTTCTGTATACATATGAGCATCAAAGCGTTTATTTGAAAGCGATTTTATTCAATTTTATCACTTTTATTTATAATAATTCTTGTAGACCTGTGACCTCTCCGTTTCCTCATTGCTTTGATTACATTATACCAATACTCTACTGTACTAGTCCTCTTGGATAAAATCGCTTTCAAATAAACGCTTTGATGCTCATTTGTATACAGAACCTTCATTTAAGACTTTCTAACTTTGCTGTTTTATACTGTGCTTGGTTTGGACTGTACTGACTCGAAAATACTAACTACCGATTTGCATCGAAGCGTTTTTTCGAAAGTGATTTTATCACTTTCAGATTTAAAAATTCCTGTAAACCTGTGACCTCCCCGTCACCACTATGCCCCGACCCAACTATGCTCCGTCCTCACTATGCCCCGACACCACTGTACTGGTTTTTTTATTTTTGTGTGGAAATAATATTTTCTGATTTCTTCTTAAATTTAATTAATTTATCTTCAATCTTTAATTTGTCGCAGTTAAGAAAATATTTTTGCCACACAATTTCCATACCATCAAATTATATGTAGTATTAAGAAATAATTATAAATTAGGATAATTTAATAAAAAAAAATTGTACCTTAATGTACAAAATAGTTATTCGCTATAATTATTGGTACCTACATCATAGTTCTACGGCCATGCAAAGCAATAGCTCAAACATTTGTATAGGTACCTACACAAACAACAAAACAATAAACGTTATAAAAAAAACACTTGTTGTCGACACAAACAGCTATGGCATTTGTAGACTCAGGCAATGTATCATAAAAAAATAAAACGAACAATACCTTCTAAATTAAGCAATAAACTAATATGTAAAAAAATATGTTTTCATGATTCATGCCTTAAATAATATGAAAAACCACTACAGTGGGTTTGGTGCATGGTGTGGATGAAAATTTTACAGTTTTGACATTTTCATGTCTTAGCTCTGGCACAACCGAAAAAAGCGTAACGAAAAAAGCGTTCGTTACAAAAGCGTTACAAAAGCGTTACAGGGGTAGGAGATAGGGGTGAGATATAGGGGTGGGAGATAAGAAATATGTTGTACGTTCAACGTTCAAATTAGAACTAAATGATAAATTCAAAATAGTTTAATTCTCTATGTTAAGTTATTTTTGGCCAGATAATAAACACTACAATTTTAGCCAGAAACTTGATTGTACATAATTTTTTAATCTCCTTGGCCTAATGTATTCGGTACTTCAACGAGACATGAAAATGCTCCTTCGTGGTTGCAGACTCGGCTGAAAAACTTTTTCAAGATAACTATACCTGAAAAGTGATAAAATCACTACTATGCGTAATATATATTTAGAAAATAGTTTTTCGCTATACTTATTAAAACCAGATGTGTCAAAGCTCATTTTAATATATTATATGGTTAAATATTATATTTAATACATATTTCACCTGACAAATATGATTCTGAACAAACTTGTTTTATTTAAAGCATGCATACTTTTAATTATTAATAAAATAATGTTGCCGTGTTAAAAGCATACGATATTCATATATTCGAAAAAGATTTAAGTTTAAAATCATTAGGATAACGGGTCAAAGCGTTGCAAGCAGTCTTCTATCATTTCATTGAAATGTTGAAAATAATACCACAAGTATTTAATAATCTTAAAACTTGATAAACAGTTAGAAAATATGTATTATAAATCCCTATACAACTTAATGATAAACAGTTATATAAAAGAATTAGCACAATTTTTAAGTTTACCTAGTGACGATATCGTAAACCCGTTCAGCGAACTGTTGAATTCCAAAACTAAGGGTGAAGACTATCTAAAACTATATAAGAATATAAAAAAAATAAAGCTAAAGGAATGCTAAAAAAGTAATGTCATTCTTAAGCTTTTAATTGAACGGTTGGTATTTCTCTACTAATAACTCAACATGATTATCAATTAGGAACGATCTATACAGCGTGATTATAGTGAATCACTCAAACACTCATCTCATAAGGTTTAATGAGAAATTAAATTTATTATTTTCATAATATTTATGTACAATGTGATATCAATTTTTCGCGTTTTTTTTGTTTCTACCCCCTCCAAATTATGTGTTTTTAATAGCAACTTTTGAAGATTAAATGTTACCGCTTACATTTTATTAACTCAAATAATTTGACTGGTTTGTTAGGATAAGTTAAATTTAAACAAAGAAATTAACCGCTTAAACAATGACCAGGTGACATAAAGGTATCGTTTACCAAGAAAGGTATTTCTTGATGTTATATAAAAATTATGACTAATGCAAAAATAATCGATCACGTACAATATACATTATTTAGCAAGTGTTATTCTGACTATGTAGAACCAGATTTATTAAAGTATGACGCAAAGACAATGTTATTTTAAATAATACAGAAACAGTACATGTTTCTAAAAAATAAAACGCTCATGTAAATAAGACCACACGTTTCATATTTTTACAAGTAGAATTTTATTCTGAGATTCAGAATTTTTGTTAAAATGATAATAGTTTATAAAATAGAATTGGTATTCTAAACAAATACTTAAAATATGTTTACAGTTGTTATATCGACAATACATTGTTTATCTCCATTTTTGCTATTATCCAAAATATGTTTGTATTACTCGAAAACACTTGCTACTCCTGAAACTTACATTTATTTATACGGCTTAAAATCTAAAATCAAATTTTACTTAGATTATTTACGCCCAGTCAATCTCTTACTTGCATTAGTAGCAGTTCATTTGTACCTCTTTATTTCATTTTAATTGACAATCACTCTTGCTGAAGTACCTGCTACTCACTACATATTATATTGTAAGTTTACCGAAAATGGCACTCCGATTAACGTGGACAGCGACGGTTATCACCGTGTTGTTAGCCTGTGTTAACGGGATGGATGGTGGAAAAATAGGATCGCATTGTTTAGGTTGTTTCAGAACAAACAAAGTACCCAACGAAAATCCAATTAAAGAAGATCCGTACCATCGCATTGTCGAGTTCAAGAGAGGACAATTCAAATGTGCCGAGTGGCCGATTGAGGCACAACAAGATCTGAGCACTGATGTCTCGCGATTAACGGCTATTAAGATTAGCAAAGAAATCGTATGCTATGATGCGTACTACACGATGTGGTATCTGCATATGACGAATCCGAAGAAATTTGAAGTTCCCAACCATGTGTACAGTATACACGAGGATATCAACAGCGGCGAGTATCAACAATGGCCGAAGAAAATGTTGGCCACCGCGTTAAACGTCACCCACGACGATGAGGCTGTACCGTGGCTCATGTATTTGTATGTCAAGTTTGTAGAAGATCGAGCTACCGATGACATGGTCTGGCCAATGTCGCAGTGGATGCAGACCGCGCATGACGGGATGATTAAAGCGGTTTCTAACATGATGTTGGCCAACGATTGCACGGTGTTCTATCCGGCTACCTCAACAGCGCCGACGTCTCAGCTCAAATTCTCAGACTACGAGAAGGAAATGACACGGTGGAAACCGACGGATGACCTTCCGGCAAACTTCAATGCGGTGTTTACACTTTTAGGCAAGCACTGGTCCGACCTGAGCGAAAACTCCCGACTGTACTGTTTCCAAGAGGTGAAATACGATCCGGTACCAGGCGCTCAGCCTGTAACCGAACAACATTTTAACCTGCGCCTACTCGACGTGCTCGAACTAGAAATTTGGACCTCTCTGCTAAAGGATTTCAAGATGTTGGATAACGGAAAACGATTCGATATTTATCTGAAGAGGGAAATTGCTGTGATCAGAAGCGTCCGTACTACGTCTTTTCGAACATACGTCAAGGCGATATTGGAAATCCACAAACACGTGTTAATAGTTTTAGAAACAATGTTTTTGCGGATTTTAACAAATTTTTTGTATACGTTAAGCGGGTTAAACGAAAACCGATGGGAAACACAAATCGACAAGTTTTACAGACCCTTCAACGATTGGTGTATTTTTTTGCACTTGCCCAAATCTAATCGTTTCTACCAGATGCTACAAAAAGATGGCAACACTAACCGATATTTCAAGTCAGGATATACAGACAAAGGCTTTTTTCTTGCAGAAGTGGTCAGCACATTGAAGAAATTCAATGATTTGTCAAGTGTCAAAACGGATAATGACAATTTCCAATCATTGACGACCATCGATTTCGATGGAATATGGCTAAGGGAGTTCGCGCGAAACAACGAAATTTCTATCGACCCAATATTCAATACCTCGCCGGAGGTACTGAATTATCCCACTAATAAGACTATTCTGTGCTCCGAAGTTTTGATCGGCATTATCAAAATTCTATTTACTGATATCCATATGAGAGCGGTCAAATCGTTGGCCAAGCTCAATACATCGACACGTTTGGACGAATTTTCATTAGGTAATTAATTAATTTCCATATGCTTTTGATTGTATTGTAGTATAGTATATAAATATCGAAATTATTAATTAAAAATATTTTATGAAACCTTTTGCACGAAAAATACTTTTGCACTTATAATAAATTGTAGTATCACAATTGTTTAATATAAAACTATAGCATACACTCTGATAATTTTATTTCTACGACTTACTCGCCAAGATACTTCTGTCTGTTTTTTCGCAGACAGCAGGCATTCTTAACCATTCCTTCCGAACATTCACATTTAAACTTCGATCATAACATCGTTAGGAATACTATTTCAAATTTAAAAATATATAAAAATAGTATTATTTATATGTTTTAATGTTATTTTTGACATCAATTTTATTTAAAAATTATAATATTTTTGTATATGCAAAAAAAAATCGTTAATTAGATCCATAAAGTAACTTTTCATTGATTTCGCATTATAACTTTTAATTACGAAGACATTTTAAAAAAAATTAAAACTTTCTTACTGTTTTGGGCTTTGGCTTTACTGGTTTGGACTTACTATCTACAGATTCGCAGCGAAGCGTTTATTTGAAAGTGATTTTATAACTTTCAGTTGTAATAACTCATACAGACTTGTGCCCTCTTCTGTTCTAATATGATCCATTGCCACTATGGCTGGAATCCTCTGTACTGACCTTATTTATACAATAATAAATTTGAATAGGTACCTACACGAACGTCAAAACGTAATACGTTAAGAAAACAATTTTTTCAATAAATAACATGCAACACAATATCACAAGGTATAGTTTTTAAATTTTCCTTGCACGCGCCATAGGCACACATTTAATCATAAATAAGATAATGTATCGCATATTGACATTATTCTTGTTAGATATTGCATAAAAGGTTGCAATCGAATTTTTTATTTAAACAAACGTCAACGAAAATAAAAATCGTTCATTGACGATTTCATGGACACATTGATCACAAAATTTGGATTGATCAATAACGACGCCGTGTTAAAAGCATACGATATTCATATATGCGAAAAATATTTAGATCCAGATACATTCAGAGAATATGTCAAAGCGTTGCAAGCAGTTCACTATGATTTCATTGAAATGTTGAAAATAATACTTCAAGTATTTAAAACGCTTAAAACTTGATTAACAGTTAGAAAATATTTATAGATCCCTGTACAACTTAATGATAAACAGTAATATAAAATATTTTGCACAATTGTTAAGGTTACCGAGCGACGCGACGATATCGTAAACCCGTTCAGCGAACTGTTGAATTCCAAAGCTAAGGGTGAAAACTATCAAAAACTATATAAGACTATAAGGAAAATAAAGCTAAAGGAATGCTAATAAAATAATGTTATTCTCTAAGCTTTAAATAGAAGAGTAGGGATTTATCTACTAATAACTCGAATAAATTATCAATAAGGAAAGGTCCATACAGAGTGATCATTTATCGTGAACCACTCAAACACTCATCTATAAGGTTTCATATGAAATTAAATTTATTATTTTCATAATGTTTATGTATAATGTGATCTCAATTGTTCACAATTTTTTTTTGTTACTTCCCTCTCCCAATTTTTTTTTTAATAAACATATAATTAAACAATATAATGGAGCAAAAATGTTGACCGGTCGGTTAGGTTAAATTTAAACAAAAAAATTAACCGCTTAAACAATGACCAGGTGACATAAAGGTATCGTTTACCAAGAAAATTATTTCTTGATGTTATATAAAAATTATGACTAATGCAAAAATAATCGATCACGTACAATATACATTATTTAGCAAGTGTTATTCTGACTATGTAGAACCAGATTTATTAAAGTATGACGCAAAGACAATGTTATTTTAAATAATACAGAAACAGTACATGTTTCTAAAAAATAAAACGCTCATGTAAATAAGACCACACGTTTTTTACAAGTGGAATTTTATTCCGAGATTAGAATATTTGTTAAAATGATAATAATTTATAAAATAAAATTGCTATTCTAAACAAATACTTAAAATATGTTTACAGTTGTTATATCGCCAATACATTGTTTATCTCCATTTTTGCTATTATCCAAAATATGTTTGTATTACTCGAAAACACCTGCTACTCTTGAAACTTACATTTATTTATACGGTTTAAAATCTAAAATCAAGTTATACTTAGATTATTTACGCCCAGTCAATCTCTTACTTGCAATAGTAGCAGTTTATTTGTACCTCTTTATTTCATTTTAATTGACAATCACTCTTGCTGAAGTACCTGCTACTCACTTTATATTATATTGTAAGTATACCCAAAATGGCACTCCGATTAACGTGGACCGCGACGGTTATCACCGTGTTGTTAGCCTGTGTTAACGTGATGGATGGTGGAAAAATAGTATCGCGTTGTTTAGGTTGTTTACTGACGAACGAAGTACCAATCGAAGAGCCAATTAAAGAAGATCCGTACCATCGCATTGTCGAGTTCAAGAGAGGACAATTCAAATGTGCCGAGTGGCCGATTGAGGCGCAACAAGATCTGAGCACTGATGGCTCGCGATTAACGGCTATCAACATTAGCAAAGAAATCGTATGCTATGATGCGTACTACACGATGTGGTATCTGCATATGACGAATCCGAAGAAATTTAAAGTTCCCAACCATGTGTACAGTATACACAAGGATATCAACAACAGCGAGTATAAGGAATGGCCGAAGAAAATGTTGGCCACCGCGTTAAACGTCACCCACGACGATGAGGCTGTACCGTGGCTCATGTATTTGTATGTCAAGTTCGTAGAAGATCGAGCTACCGATGACATGGTCTGGCCAATGTCGCGGTGGATGCAGACCGCGCATGACGGGATGATTAAAGCGGTTTCTAACATGATGTTGGACAACGATTGCACAATGTTTTATCCGGCTACCCCAACTAAGCCGATGTCTCAGCTCAAATTCTCAGACTACGAGAAGGAAATGACACGGTGGAAACCGACGGATGACCTTCCGGCAAACTTCAATGCGGTGTTTACACTTTTAGGCAAGCACTGGCCCGACCTGTGCGAAAACTCCCGACTGTACTGTTTCCAAGAGGTGAAATACGATCCGGTACCAGGCGCTCAGCCTGTAACCGAACAACATTTTAACCTGCGCCTACTCGACGTGCTCGAACTAGAAATTTGGACCTCTCTGCTAAAGGATTTCAAGGTGTTGGATAACGGAAAACGATTCGATTTTTATCTGAAGAGGGAAATTGCTGTGATCAGAAGCGTCCGTACTACGTCTTTTCGAACATACGTCAAGGAGATATTGGAAATCCACAAACACGTGTTAATAGTTTTAGAAACAATGTTTTTGCGGATTTTAACAAATTTTTTGTATACGTTAAGCGGGTTAAACGAAAACCGATGGGAAACACAAATCGACAAGTTTTACAGACCCTTCAACGATTGGTGTATTTTTTTGCACTTGCCCAAATCTAATCGTTTCTACCAGATGCTACAAAAAGATGGCAACAATAACCGATATTTCAAGTCAGGATATATAGACAAAGGCTTTTTTCTTGCAGAAGTGGTCAGCACATTGAAGAAACTCAATGATTTGTCAAGTGTCAAAACGGATAATGACAATTTCCATTTATTGACGACCATCGATTTCGATGGAATATGGCTAAGGGAGTTCGCGCGAAACAACGAAATTTCTATCGACCCAATATTCAATACCTCGCCGGAGGTACTGAATTATCCCACTAATAAGACTATTCTGTGCTCCGAAGTTTTGATCGGCATTATCAAAGTTCTATTTACTGATATCCATATGAGAGCGGTCAAATCGTTGGCCAAGCTCAGTACATCGACACGTTTGGACGAATTTTTATTAGGTAATTAATTAATTTCCATATACTTTTGATTGTATTGTAGTATAGTATATAAATATCGAAATTGTTTATTAAAAATATTTTATATAACCTTATGCACATAAAAATACTTTTGCACTTATAATAAATTGTAGTATCACAATTGCTTAATATAAAACTATAGCATACACTCTGATAATTGTATTTCTATGACTTACTCGCCAAGATACTTCTGTCTGTTTTTTTGCAGACAGTAGGCATTCTTTAATATTCCTTCCGAACATTCACATTTAGTCTTCGATCATAACATCGTTTGGAATACTATTTCAAATTTAAAAATATATAAAAATATTATTATTTATATGTTTTAATGTTAATTTTTGACATCAATTTTATTTATAAAAATTATAATATTTTTGTATATGCAAAAAAAAATCGTTAATTAGATCCATAAAGTAACTTTTCATTGATTTCGCATTATAACTTTTAATTACGAAGACATTTTAAAAAAAATTAAAACTTTCTTCCTGTTTTGGGCTTTGGCTTTACTGGTTTGGACTTACTATCTACAGATTCGCAGCGAAGCGTTTATTTGAAAGTGATTTTATAACTTTCAGTTGTAATAACTCATACAGACTTGTGCCCTCTTCTGTTCTAATATGATCCATTGCCACTATGGCTGGAATCCTCTGTACTGACCTTATTTATACAATAATAAATTTGAATAGGTACCTACACGAACGTCAAAACGTAATACGTTAAGAAAACACTTTTTTCAATAAATAACATGCAACACAATATCACAAGGTATAGTTTTTAAATTTTCCTTGCACGCGCCATAGGCACACATTTAATCATAAATAAGATAATGTATCGCATATTGACATTATTCTTGTTAGATATTGCATAAAAGGTTGCAATCGAATTTTTTATTTAAACAAACGTCAACGAAAATAAAAATCGTTCATTGACGATTTCATGGACACATTGATCACAAAATTTGGATTGATCAATAACGACGCCGTGTTAAAAGCATACGATATTCATATATGCGAAAAATATTTAGATCCAGATACATTCAGAGAATATGTCAAAGCGTTGCAAGCAGTTCACTATGATTTCATTGAAATGTTGAAAATAATACTTCAAGTATTTAAAACGCTTAAAACTTGATTAACAGTTAGAAAATATTTATAGATCCCTGTACAACTTAATGATAAACAGTAATATAAAATATTTTGCACAATTGTTAAGGTTACCGAGCGACGCGACGATGTCGTAAACCCGTTCAGCGAACTGTTGAATTCCAAAGCTAAGGGTGAAAACTATCAAAAACTATATAAGACTATAAGGAAAATAAAGCTAAAGGAATGCTTATAAAATAATGTTATTCTCTAAGCTTTAAATAGAAGAGTAGAGATTTATCTACTAATAACTCGAATAAATTATCAATAAGGAAAGGTCCATTCAGAGTGATCATTTTATCGTGAACCACTCAAACACTCATCTATAAGGTTTCATATGAAATTAAATTTATTATTTTCATAATGTTTATGTATAATGTGATCTCAATTGTTCACAATTTTTTTTTGTTACTTCCCTCTCCCAATTTTTTTTTTAATAAACATATAATTAAACAATATAATGGAGCAAAAATGTTGACCGGTCGGTTAGGTTAAATTTAAACAAAAAAATTAACCGCTTAAACAATGACCAGGTGACATAAAGGTATCGTTTACCAAGAAAATTATTTCTTGATGTTATATACAAATTATGACTAATGCAAAAATAACCGATCACGTACAATATACATTATTTAGCAAGTGTTATTCTGACTATGTAGAACCAGATTTATTAAAGTATGACGCAAAGACAATGTTATTTTAAATAATACAGAAACAGTACATGTTTTTAAAAAATAAAACGCTCATCTAAATAAGACCACACGTTTTTTACAAGTGGAATTTTATTCCGAGATTAGAATATTTGTTAAAATGATAATAATTTATAAAATAAAATTGCTATTCTAAACAAATACTTAAAATATGTATACAGTTGTTATATCGCCAATACATTGTATATGACCATTTTTGCTATTATCCAAAATATGTTTGTAATACTATGTAGAACCAGTTTTATTAAAGTAGGACGCTAAAACAATATTATATGCAATAAAACAGAAACGATATATTCGTATGATTCAAAAAAATACAACGCCTATGTAAATAAGACCACACATTTCATATTTTTACAAGTGGAATATTATTTTGATATTAGAACTTTTGTTACCATAATCATATTTTATAAAACAAATATTACTATTATAAACAAATACTTGAAAAATGTTTACAGATGTTATATCGCCAATACTATTTTTTAAATAAACATTTTTATTGACTTATTTTTGTCGCAATCCTAAGTCATATATTTGAAAACACATGCTCGAATATTTACATATTTTCTACTCCTAAAACGTTATTTACTAATACGTTTAAAATCAAAAACTAAGTTTCTACCAGATGCTACAAAAAGATAGCGACTATAACAGGTATTTTAAGGCAGGATTTGTAGGAATAGGCTTTTTACATGTAGAGGTGGTCAACATTTTGATGAAAAACAATTATTCGTCAGATGTCAAAACGGATAATCACAATTTCTATTCATTGACGAACATCAATTTCGATGAAGTATGGCTAAGGGAGTTCGCGCGACAAGACAAAAGTTCTACCCAACATCCAGTACCTCGCTGGAGGTGCTAGATTATCACACTAATAAGCCCATTCTGTGCTCCGAAGGGATTCTCACAGTAATATTTTCTAAAATCCATTTCGAAGCGGCCCGATTGTTGGCTAAGCTCAGTACATTGACACATTTGCAAGAATTTTCATTGATATATTAATTAATTTCCATATGCTTTCGATTGTATTCAAGTGTACTATATGAATTTTGAAATTGTTATTTTATGAAACCTTATACACAGAATAATACTTTTGCACTAATAATAAATTGTAGTATCACAATTGTTTAATATACAACTATAGCATACACACTAATTATTTTATTTTTATTACTTGTTAAGACAGCTTCAGTCTGTTTTTGGTAGTAGGCAAGCGTTCTTTAACATTCCTTCCGGACACTCATACTTAGTCGTTGGTCATAACATCGTTAGGAAAAAATTTCAAATTAGTTTCAGCTATCCAAGGAATCGTAGCTAGGTGACTGATTATTGGACTGTTAAAATAAACCGTCATCCAATTATTCTAATTGTCCAACAGCATTAGTACACTATCAATGTAGTCATTGAGTGCCATGGATTGCGGTTTATTGCTACCCTGAGTGATGTATCTAGATAGCTCTTATCGGATTGTTTGAAATGGAAAATGAGAAAGATTAATGTAGAGAGAAAAAATAATTTAAGATAAATTTGTTTGTGTTGGTGAAATAAGTACATATACACCGAGTTGAATTTTAACAAGAACAAGAATCATTAACCATAAACGCTTGCCCCAGAGTTGCAAGTAGAGTATTATGGCTAAAGACTTGACGACCGTTGGTTTGTTACAATGGGTTATAAAGGGGAACGCTGGACGCTTTCGTTCAGAGCTCATGGGTGGAGCTATGGCTTACGTCACTTTCTGATTCTGATATATGCGTTTTGTTTTATTTTACATTATTTGAACGTAACATCTTATAGTCTGTGCAAGTATGTATATTGTGTGCATACAATTATACGAAATATCAATGAGTCATAATACATTTACTAATTATGTGCATGAATAATATTAAGTGCATACAATCGTATTATATTGTATTTAATAATTGTATGTAAGTAAATTAAGTGGATATAACTGATATCTGGTGTATATTTGATATTAATATATTACCCGGTCATACTGGCGCAGTTTTTGTTGACATCTCTAAGGCCTTCGATAAAGTATGGCACGAGGGTCTTATGTACAAACTAAAAATTATCAATACCGTAAAATACTTATTTAATGTCATTAACTCCTTCCTATCGAATAGCCAATTTACTGTCAAAGTAAACGATAATATCTCTGACCTTCAGTTTATCTCAGTTGGAGTTCCTCCAGGCTCTAAACTCTTTCCCATATTATATAATACAAGGGGATTCTTTTATAATGAACCACTCAATATCTCATAGGGTTTGTTAAGAAATTAAAATATTTTTTTTTATATTGTTGTTATACAACGTGATTGCAATTTTTCACAATTTATTTTCGTTTTTGCAACCCCCCCCCCTCCAACTTTTTTAAAAGCAACTTGTGAAACTTAAACGGTAACGTATATATTTTATTACCTTTTTAAATTGACAATAAAGTACTATAAATGTTGACTGGTTGATAACCAGTTTCGGATAACTATTTTTTAAAGTTATAAGAGTTAAAATGATAGGATGAGAGGGGAAGTGCGGTTGGGAAATACGCGCAGATAAAAATAATACTACACTCGACCTTTCCTCCTGCCCTAAACTTGAAACTATAAATGTTAGTAGGATTTTATTTCGATATTAGAACTTTTGTTAATATAATAATAACTCCTCATAAAAAAAAAATTGCAATTCTAAACAAATACTTGAAATATGTTCACAGATGTTATATCGCCAATACTTTGTAAAACGTATAGTTACTTATACTTAGATTATTTACGCACAGTCAATCCCGTACTTGCGTTAGTAGCTATTCGTACCTCGTAGCTATGTGTACCTTTTGCATTACAATTAATGCCATTATCTTTATTTTATTTAAATTGGCAATTACTGCTGATCAAGTACCTACCTCTCACTGTATGTATTGTAAGTATACCCAAAATGGCACTCCGATTAAAGTGGACCGCGTTGGCTATTACCGTGTTGTTACTTTGTGTTAACATAACGGACTGTGGGAACTTCTTATTGCGTTGTTTTGGCTTAGATACATCCTACGCAGAGCCAATTAAAGAAGATCCGTACCAACGTATTGTCAAATTCAAGAGAGGACAATTCAAACGGAAAGAGTGGCCGATTAAGGCCCAACGCCATCTGAGTCCCGAAGGCTCCCGCTTAACAGCTGTCAACATTAGCAAAGAAATCCTGTGCAACGATGCGTACTACACGTTGTGGTTTCTGCATATGACGAATCCGAAGAAATTTAATGATCTCAACCAAGTGTACAGTTTGCACAAGGAAATCAACAATAGCAAGTATCAGCAATGGCCGCAGAAAATGTTGGCAACCGCGTTAAACATCGCCCAGGACGATGAGTATGTGCCGTGGCTGATGTATTTGTACGTCAAGTTTATAGAACATCGCTCTACCCATGACATAGACTGGGCAATTGGGCGGTGGATGCAGTCCGCGCACGACGGGTTAATTGACGCGATTTCTACCACTATGTTGGACAACGATTGCACGATATTCTATCCGGCTACCCCAACAGAGCCGATGTTTCAGCTCAAATTCTTCGAGTACGAGGCAGAAATAGAACAGTGGAAACCGACGGATGACCTTTCGGCAAACTTCGCTGCAGTTTTTACACTTCTAGGCAAGCACTGGTCCGACCTCAGTAAAAACTCCGGTCTGTACGGTTTCCAAGAGGTGAACTATGATCCGGTACCAGGCGTGCAGCCTGTGAACGAACAACATTTAAACCTGCGCCTGCTCGACGTGCTCGAACTAGAAATTTGGACCTCTCTGCTAAAGGATTTCAAGGTGTTGGATAACGGAAAACGATTCGATTTTTATCTGAAGAGGGAAATCGCTGTGATCAGAAGCGTCCGTACTACGTCTTTTCGAAAATACGTCAAGGCGCTAGCGGACATCCACGAACATGTGATAATAGTTTTAGACACGATGCTGTGGCGGATCTTTTTCAATTTCTTGGGGACGTTGAAAGGGTTAGACGAAAGCCAATGGGAGACACAAGTCGAAAAGTTCTTCAGAACCTACAACGATTGGTGTGTTTTTTTTCACTTGCCCAAAACTAATCGTTTCTACCAGATACTGAAAAAAGATGCTAATATGGCCAGAAATAGCGACTATAACGCGTATTTCAAGACAGGAGATAAAGGATTAGGCTTGTTACAGGTAGAGATCATCATTAAACTAATGAAAAACGAAAATTTGTCAACTGTCAAAACGGATAATCACAATTTCCATTCATTGATGACCATCAATTTCGATGGAATATGGCTAATGGAGTTCGCGCGAAACAACGAAATTTCTATCGACCCAACATTGAATACCTCGCTGGAGGTACTGAATTATCCCACTAATAAGTCCATTCTGTGCTCCGAAGTTTTGATCGGGATTATCAAAATTATATTTATTGATATCCATATGAAAGCGGTCCAGTCTTTGGCTAAGCTCAGTACATCGACACGTTTGGACGAATTTTCATCGAAATTTTAAATTATTTCCATAGAATAATACTTTTGCACTTTTAATAAATTGTAGTATCACAATTGTTTATTATAAAACTACACACTTACACACTGATAATTTTATTTCTATGACTTATTCGCCAATACACTTCTGTTGGTTTTTTGCAATAACCAATTTGCAAAATTTGGATTGATAAATAGCGACATCGTGTTAAAAGCATACGATATTCGTGTATTCGAAAAAGATTTAGATAAAAAATCATTGAAAGAACAAGTCAAATCGTTAGGTTAGGTTAGTGAGTTATCCATAGGGTTAAGCGAGTTGAAATAACTTTTATATTGATTAGACTTAAACTTTTTGAGTTTCTTTCTTAGATTATTACCGAACTTGTTAAAAATATGTTTTCAGGAGTCATAATGTGTGTTTTGCCATTTTACTCTATCACGTCTTTTCCCATTAATTAACGATTTTATATGAGGTGGAAGTTCTTTATTTATAGCACCTTTAAGTGGGTTTGAAATAGATGATGCGGTATTGGCAGAGTCTTTTATCAATTGGACGAAGTTATGGGCAACCTGGTCAATATCTGCTCACGTTTTAAATAAAATGTTGAGGTTAATATCTTTATCCATATGAATTAAACCCATTAAACCTAGTTAATGGGTTGTTTGTAAGGGATGGCTTGAAAATATCTGATACCTCACCACCAATGGTAAGTATGATAGGCGAGTGATCATTGAAAAGGTCAGAGATGTTCCCAATATTTGTAATTATCTGATTCGATATTTTTGATACAAAAAAAAATCCAGTATATCTGGGTGCCTATTCGTATGGGTTGGCCAGTAAGTTGGTTGAGGAGGAGAAATACAAGAGTAATGTTTATTGGTTATATCCAAGTGAAGAGATTTCCCTCTTTGGTTATTTGAGAAACAACCCCACAACGAATGTTTAGAGTGGAAATCACCGCCATCTATGAATGACCTTGACCTTGAGTATAGAAAAATTGTTGAAAGTCTTCCTGTAGTATATTATGACAAGGCGCACAGTAGACAGCGGAGATAGTAGTCTGAATAATATTTATTTGTATTGTCACACTAGTCGCTTAAATACAATGCTTTTGATATGGCATTTTTTTTACTGTTTTCTATGTCATTTGATATTAAAATGACAGAGCCGGCGTGAGCAGTTCCCATCCAAGTTGTTTTAATTTGTCTTCTATAAATTGTTTTGTCTGTAGAATGATGCAGATTCTTGAGAACCACACGGAATGGTTTTTCTTGCTTACTTCCTGCTGTTACCTACCTGACTCTATTAAGGTTATTAATTTTTCGAAAAATAAATTTATAACAATTTCTTACCTTGATCCCGAAGGATCACGATGATGTGAGGAGTTTGATACAGTCGACGATCTCTATAACTTGGTCTTTCGAACAAGATAAGTAAGTACAAGTGGAATTGTATTACGATATAAGACCTTTGGTTATAATAAAAAAAAAATACTATTCTAAACAAACTCTTGAAACATGTTTACCGATTTGTAGGCTTATTTTGTCACAATCCTAAATTGTATAGTTGAAAACACATGCTCGGATGACTCAAAAAAACAAGAAAAATATTTACACACTTGCTACTCCTGAAAATTATATATATACTTATACGGTTGAAAACCAAGTTATACTTAGATTATTTACACACAGTCTATCCCATACATGAGTTTTTATCTATTCGTGTGTCCCTCTTGCATTAATAATTAATGCAATTTTCTTTATTCGATTTTAAAAATCTCGCTGAATATATAGTAAGTATACCAAAAATGGCACTCCGATTAAAGTGGACTGCGTTGGTTGTCATCGTGTTGTTATCCTGTGTTAGCGTGATGGACTGTGGAAAATCATTCTCGCGTTGTATAGGTTTAAGTACATCCTACAAAGAGCCAAGTAAAGAAGACCCGTACCAACGTATTCTTAAGTTCAAGAGAGGACAATTCAAACGGATAGAGTGGCCGATCGAGGCGCAACAACGCCTGAGCCCTAATGGCTCGCGCTTATTGGCTGTCAACATTAGCAAAGAAATCCTATGCAATGATGCGTACTACACGTTGTGGATTCTGCATATGACGAATCCGAAGAAATTTAATAATCTCAACCAAGTGTACAGTTTGCACAAGGAAATCAACCGCGTGTATAAGCGATGGCCGAAAAAAATGTTGGCGACCGCGTTAAACGTCGCCCAGGACGATGAGTACGTGCAGTGGCTCATGTATTTGTACTCAAGTTAAAAAAGAGCGGTCTGCATATGTCATGTTCTCGGAAATTTGGCGGTGGATGCAGCCCGCGCACGACGGGATGATTAACACGGTTTCTAACATGATGTTGGACAACGATTGCACGGTGTTCTATCCGGCTACCTCAACAGCGCCGACGTCTCAGCTGAAATTCTCTGACTACGAGGCGGAAATGAAACAGTGGAATCCGTCGGGTGACCTTTTAGAAAACTTCGATGCGGTGTTTTCACTTCTAGGCAAGCACTGGTCCGACCTGAGGGAAAACTCGAGTCTGTACTGTTTCCAAGAGGTAAACTATGATCCGGTGCAAGGCGTTCAGCCTGTGACCGAAAGAAATTTCACCTTGAGCTTACTCGAAGTGATCGAGCAAGAAATATGGACCTCTCTGCTAAAGGAATTCAAAGTGTTGGATAGCGGATATCGATTCGACATTTATCTGAAGCGAAAACTCGGCTTGATCAGAAACGTCCGTACTACGTCTTTTCGAAAATACGTCAGGTCGGTAGCGGACATCCACAGACACGTGATAATAGTTCTAGACACAATGCTGTTGCGAATCTTTTTTAATTTTTTGGAGAAGTTGAAAGGGTTAAACAAAGGCAAATGGAAGACACAAGTCGAAAAGTTCTTCAGAACCTACAACGATTGGTGTGTTTTTTTTCACTTGCCCAAAACTAATCGTTTCTACCAGATGCTAAAAAAAGATGCTAAAATGCCTAGAAACAGCGACTATAACACATATTTCAAGACAGGAGTTAAAGGATTGGGGTTATTACAGGCGGAGGTTGTCGGAAAATTGATGAAAAATGATAATTTGTCAATTGTTAAAACGGATAATCACAATTTCTATTCATTGACAACAATCGATTTCGATGGAATATGGCTAATCGAGTTCGCGCGAAAACACAAAATTTCTATCGACTCCACTTTCCGTACCTCGCTGGAGTATCCCACTAATAAGACCATTCTGTGCTCCGAAGTTCTGATCGGGATTATCAAAACTATGTTTACTAAAATCCATTTCAAAGCGGTCCAATCATTGGCCAAGCTCAGTGAATCGACATGTTTGAACCGGTTTTCATTGAAGTGTAGTATATAGATATCGAAATAGAATTTTTTAAAAAAAATCAATTATATTCTTCGCTTCTTTAGTGTATGTTGTAGTTTTTTTTCGGTTTAATCTTAATGACACTGTTCAGGTGTTATTTAGGCCTAAACTGTATCCATTAAGAGTCGAGTCATTTTGCTTTTGATAAATAAATCTAATAAATTGGTTTCCATTTATTTTTTTCTTATATCAAGCATTCATATTAACCTTTAAAATAATATTAGAGAAATTAAATAAGTCCAAAAATTGTAACTCGGAGAATATTGTTTCGCTATCACCTACCGTAGGAATATTTTTAGGGTGCACTTTTACAGTACAATTTTCAAAAATTATTCATTTTTTTAAACTTAGAGGTGTGTTTCAAAGAGATGCTTCAGCCTTCACTTAAAAGTATTTATACTCCAATAGGTACATTTCATATTATTCTTTATATTTCCTAGGCAAACCGTTATATTATACTATCACAAATATCAATTCTAAATGGCCATAAGTAAATACACATAGGCACTAAGAAAATATTATTATGAAATTATTGATTTGTATTACCCATAAGTAATACCTAAATGTTAATCTGCGAGGTACAGTAAGTGTTTGTTCTGATAACTAACATACCAACATGGCTATCCCGCTCCATTTATGCGCGCAGCTGGTAGCTAAAAAAATAAAGTTTTTAAAATATTTAAATGGTATTAGATCATTCATTTCTTAACCAAAATTATTTATTTAAACGTCAATATTTGTAAAAAAAATAAACTAGTCGAATTATATAATTTAAAACGTAGGTTGCTAATTGAGTTTCTAAAGGTACCCCTTAATTTAAAATTTTAAAATGTTTGAAAACCAAAATATTGTACATGTAATTTAAAAACATATTTATAATTGGTAATTTTTGCCTAGTATAAGTATGTCAAAAGATACATAATATTGAGATTTCAGAAATTCAAACAAGGTTAGACGTTTATCATACAAAGAAGGAAAATGTAATAGCATAAAAGAAACACCTTCTTCATTAAAAAGCATAGTACGATAAACATAAGGTACAAAATGTTTTTTTTAATACATCTGAAATAGTGTTTATATTCAACCGACTATAATAATGATAATAATTCTGAACTATCAATTATTAAACAGATTTTAATATAATATTATGTAAGTGTATAACATAATATAGTTAGGAATAATAACGAATAGGGTATGGGATATAAGATATTTTATTAGTATAAATTAGATTTTAAAATGTTTGTACTTCAAGCAGAGTTCAAGGCAACATAATATGTTTTTACGAAAAATATTTTTGTTTACCCAAATTGTACGTTTACACATTTAACAAAACACCTAACAAAATATGTAGCAAGTTACATCTGGGTTTTCTATAACGAATGGTACAAAGTGAATACAGTTTTATATCATTGCGTTTTAATTATTTTCAAAGTGCGGTTTAAAAATGACGTGGTTTCTTGTACGTTGTGCGGTTATTAATTGTGTTATGTTCAACGCAATCCAAATTTCAGGTGATGGTGCAGGAGCGACAAGTCCACAACACGATCTGGAATCACTTATGACCAATTTCATTCATACTTTACCATCCGAGTCCTTAGAATATGGCCATGATATTGGATGCAGTTTATTAGTAGATGCGGCTTTACACGTCCATTCAAGTAAACTATTTTTAGTCAACAATCCCGACGACTATGTAGAGTATGTTAGATCGAATGCTTTACACGAGTGGGCTAAAAACATACTAATAGTGACCATGACATATTTTCCCAAAACTAGACCGATAATGGGCCCAATGTGGGTATTTTTTTTTTACACATATCATTTAGAAAAATTCGTGGCGAATCATATGGGAAAAAATGCAGCTCAATTAGAAAATCTCCAGGATGAAACTTCTGCGGTATTGCAAAAGTGGATAGAATCGGATTGCTTAACCAAGGAAACAATAGCAGCCAAACGCCTACGAGAATACAAATCATTCGTTCCCAACATAACTAGAGATAATTGTCCGCCTATGTGGTTGAAAATCGTGAACGATTCCAAAGCGTCCATGGAAGTAGATTTATATTTTAAAGATCATACGGAATTAATGGTAAATCGCTTAAGTATGGATAAACTGTATTTAAACGACGTGATACAGAATGACGTTACCATGGAAACGTTGATTAGAAAATTTGGATTGATCAATGACGACGACGTGTTAAAGACATATAATTTTTTTAAGCTCGAAACGGTTTTAGATACAAAATCGCTGATAGGACATGTCACAGCGTTACAGGACGTTATCTACCGCTTCGTTACAATCTTGCTAATAATAATATTACGGCTGTGTTTAAATCACATAACGCTCGTTAAACAGGTAGACAATATTGATATTAGATCCCATTACAACTTGATGATGTACAGTAAAATAAAAGAATTTACTCAATTGTTAAGTTTGCCGAGCGACGATCACATACAACTGTTCAGCGAGTTGTTAAATTCCGAAACAAACGGCCATTATGAGACTATCGAAAATACCCAAGCTAAAGGAACGGCTCTGCTAACAGAATATTGTGTTTCCTTAGACTTCGGTGTGGCCTGTAGTGATTTCAACTCCATGAAATTGTCGACCAGGAACGTTGTAAGTATCGCTACAGTTAACGGTCTAAGTATGTCAGTCGAGAGGGCGGGATGTGGTAAGACGTTACAGTATTTCGACGAGGATCATTATATCAAAAAAACAATTCTACATGTTTATATTTTCGTTGACTACCTTAAACAAAAATTGTCAAAAAATGAATTGTTTTATATTAATGTATTTATGATCACAACCTTTTCTGTCCGATGACATGTATAAATTTTAAAAAAAATACTATAGAATAGAACACTTCAATTGATTATTTTTGTTTCTTGAATATATCGAATAAATATAATGTTTAAATACTAAGAGAATACAATATTGTGTTAGTTGACTTTTCCCGAGTTTATCTATATATTCTCTTTAAAGTGTTTGTTGTTTATATTGCAAATGTTTCTTTAAATCATCCCTACTATGTCTCGACCGTACTTTACTGGTTCTGCTTTATTGTAGTTGCTACTATCCTTATGAGCCAGTAGCCATAATATTACCAATCACTCTTCTTGCATAGCTAATAATGATAAACCATTTTAGACCTGAAGGGTTATAAAATAAATGAGTGGCAACTAGGTGTTCTTTAGAATGGAATGAAATCATTGTCATATAATATAATGGTTGGCCAATTAATATTACTATATACTATCTAAAGCTGTCTGGAGTGGTTGCATAAAATCGTACAAGCGTTTGGATGGGCAAAAGTGAGTGCGTTACCGATATATGTTATCGAATTGCAATTTTACACTGCTCTGAACCAAACCCCATCAACGCTCATATATGGTTGGCGTAACAACAGCATTGAACGTTCCACGATAGAGACGGATTCCAATTACTGAAATTCGATGTCTAACGGATAACGATTTGGCCGTGCAAAACCCGTTGAAATAACCTTTGGGTGAACTGACGATAATGCTTAACGCAAAGGTGCCATAAAAAAATATATAATATAAAAAAAAAAACATTTCAGCTTAAAACAGCCCCTCAATTATTACTTTTCCTTTATTTCAACCAGACAATCAAACTCGGTTTCCGAGGCGTGTACTACACATTTGGGTTTTACCGGATTGTGCTTTGAATTGACGAACAAATGTTCACCAAGTTGGGGCGCGTTGGGAATTCTACTTCCCGTCCAAGTACAAGTTTAACGAGAAACCGGCAGTTAGGCACGTGACTTGGTCTGAAGCCAAATGTATACTGCACAAACAAACAATAATAAGAACAAATAACAATAATAATACTAAAACCCGCATAGTGGGTCGAAGCACAGTTATGTCGGTGTATTTCATAGAGTAAAAATGTATAGAGCTAAAACGCCATAATAATATAATGATGCTACGAAGTAGTCAAGAAGATAAGCGACAGTGTGATCACTTGAAATAAAAATAAATAATTTGTTTGTATGTTGTCAAACACTGCACAGTAATCCTTGTCAACTATACAGATCAGTAGATAAATTCGAATTTCATATGATAATGGTATTGCATGGTGCAGTAGTGAAACAAATTAAAAATATGTACCAGATAATGTAATTTTGTCATTGTGGTCACACTGCAACTCACCTTTTTGCTTGTTCCATGAAATTATAGTCACGGGATTGTAATAATCATTGTAACTAAGGTTAAATTAGATAAAAAAAACATTAATGCGATTCCTTAGATGGTAAGAATATCAAATATTGATAAAAATTGATTTTAAAGACTACAATGGTAGGTTTTGATATAAAATAACGAAATTAGAAAACTATTCTTATAATCAATTATTTCTATAAGTCATCAAAAAAATAACTAAAAAACCCAAATATGACAATTCTATCTGCCAACAATTGTCTCTATCTAAAACATTATTCACAATTTAGCTGTATAAGTTCTGGAGAAGTAATTATTCTTAATTACTTTTTGAAAATCTTTCACAAACACCCTTGACAGGAGTTCGTAAAACATTATTAGATAAGGACATTTATTTTGAGCACATTTTTAAAAAGTCCAATGCAATAAATTCAACATTACATGAAAGAATATTGCAAATAATGGTGCATCATAAATATCATTTGAAGAATACAATTTATATCTGAATAAACGTTCTATGTTAAAACTGCGGTTCGATTTTTTTTAAATTTATATGTGTAATAACATTTTTTTTATTATGCACATAGATATAGGTAATGTTCAAACAATAATTGTCGTTTTGTTCGTTTGAACAAAACAAGTTTTCTATAAGCCATATGGTAGAAGACGAATGATTTAAATTCATTGCCCAAGTGTTTAAACTGAGCCTATGGAAAACGATGCTATCTTATTGTATTATGCTATTAAGATTGTACTAAGAGGATTTCAAACAACTCGTTCAATTGTTATTAAGTTTTATTTCTTAAACATATCACACGAATCTTATATTTAAATACCGATAATACAATAGCATTTTCCGCATTTACCCAAGTTTCAATATATCTTAAACTATGTTTGGGTGTCATTCGGATGATTTTCGGATACATCCACGTCAATAATTATAGGCCGTGACCATACTGACTGCACCGCTCATTCCCTACCGCTATTTATACGTGCCGTGTCTTTGATGGCATGTTTCTCGACCAATGGGGATCGAGCGTATTATCGTATCACAACATGTTACGACAAGTCCCCATTGGTCGAGAAACATGACATCAAGGACACGGCACGTATAAATAGCGGTAGGGAATGAGCGGGGCAGTCAGTATGGTCACGGCAGCTGAACAGTCGAGTCCGTTATCGCCCTGAAGATGGACTCTGCAATTAGTCCTAAACGTCGCCTATAACTATTGACGTGGATGTATCAATCCACGAAAGCTTTAACGCATTCATATGTTTGTTGTGTTTTTTTAATTCGTCCAATAAAATACATATTAAAAACATGAAAAAATATTTAGGTAACATTGTAATAATTCTTATTGCTTCTTCTTAACGCCATTCTAGTAAATGAATAAAACTCGAAAAATCGTTTAATTTCAAATTTCAATGCCGTGTTAAAATGTTTCATACCGTAGATATTGCATTTGTTAATATTTTGTTTTTTTTTTTTGTTCAAAACTGTACTAAAAAATGTGTTTATAACATTTGTGTAACGAACCATTAGCGTAAATACCGAATAAGCAACAACATATTTTTAATAGTTACGTATAACATAACGGTTAAATTATAGAATATTATATTTTATTTTAACCAGTTTCCTTCCTTCTTTTTTTTTACAGTTATTAGAAAATTAAACAATTTGTACAGAGATTTTTTTTGGACGTTAAGCATAAATTATGTAATTTGGGGGACAGGACATATAAGTTCGGTTGAATACTTGATTGGAGGAGTCGCCCAGTCAGTTTTTTTTTTAAGCCAATCGTTTTGATACATTTTACGGTTACACAATCGAAAACTAACTAGTTTAGATGTTTAAATAAAAAAAAGTATGTTGTAATGTTTAATATGTACTTTTATTCTGTGGACTATTATGCCAAAAGTGCAAAATAATAAGCAAAGCGTGCGCAAAACTAAGCAAAATTAATTACTTTTCTTTTGCTCGGATTTAATATTATGTTTGAGCAAAATAATATGTTGCCCATTGTTTCCGAAGACGGCTGGTTAATATTCATTAAGCACGTCTATTTCGGTACATATAACGATTGTAAGGATAAATCTATTCGTTAACGCGACACCGTCGGTGTTTAATTAGAACCACGAGTCGGTTGTCATTATCTTTGGCGAGATATCCGTTCATTAATTTCGCCACCTCCGCTAAAAATGTCCTACCCCTTAACCCTTAAGTTGGTAATGTATCTCGAAAGATACACAACATTTAAATTAATATTCCAGCGTATCCTAAAAGAGATACTATGCTTAGTACACCAGAATTAATGTTTGTATCCAAAAAAAAAAAAAAAATACAATGCCTCTGACAGTAAAATACTTAAAATTTTATAAAAATAATAATAAATAATTAGATATATTTAAATTTGTTCCAATAGGTATTTATAATATGTTATTACAGTAAATATAATATCTAGTTTTTAAATGCAGGTGCATTTTTAACTTATTTTCTTTTTAAAAAATTTCCTAAAAACAATTTTTCTTAATTAACACAAATAAACACACTTATATTCATAGTTCAAAGAATAATATACCTACTCCACGTCAATCATAAAATACTATTTAATAGATCACTATCATTCCAAGTCGAAATGTCATGGGAGACGACCTTCGCTTGTTTTGTCCTGTTTTCACATCTAAGTTGACTGTTTTCACCGAAAACACAGAAATATATTGTAAACAGTGGAGACATATAATGAAATTAATATGAATATAACATTGATAATCAATAAATAACAACACGTCATTTTAAAAGTAGCATCACCAATACAAGCTAAACCTACATAGAGTATTATTAATATACTCAAAGTAGATTTTGTGTCAACTACTCTCCAAATGAAACTGTGTTCAAATAAATTGATAACACATTTTTTGCTGTAATCGATTACCTGCCAATCCGCACAGCAATATAGGTAATATATTTTTGGAATATCATCACCATGTACAGTAAACTCTATTTTATAAATTGCTTTTCTGTAGCGTTTGTTGTGTTGTACAATGTGTACATACACTGTGTGTATACACAAGAAACTCAAGATCATAATACAATTTTCAGCTCAAAAAAGTCAACTCCTACAAAACTTAACATGAAAATAATAATTTTTAAAACAACACATTGTACATATGTGTGTTTTTTTTTTTTAGAAGCATGTAGCAAAGAACACTTAAAAAAATCAGATAACATCACCTAGAAGCATTAAAAAACAATATAATTATTAACCATAAAACTAATAGCTAAAAACCAAGCACAGTTTAGATCAGCTCAAATTTCTGTAAAAACCAATCCCTACATTTATTTTATTAACTAATTAGCTTGGTTTATAATGTCCACAGTAAACAAATTTGTTTAACTTCCTTTTGTACTATAAATCATTATAAAACTGATTGTTTGGATCCTTTAGAGTTTTCAAGTTTAAAAAGCAATATTATATTGACTTACGAGTAGGTATTGTGAGAACCAGTCAATTGTGCACTTCAATACATTAACTGTGTTTTCTCAAGCTGTCCTATCAAATATTAATGACTTGTCAAAAGTTTCAAAACACACTACCTAGTTGCCTGTTTTCTCTACTGGGAAAATACTTTTTATTTTGATCATCATTGCGAGTTATGAAATAAAAAGTAGTCTGGATGGATTAAAGGTATTTGGCGGGTTTAATTGGCAAATAAAACAAAAAAAGGGCTATTTACAATTTAACATTATTATGTATTTTATAAGATATGGCTTTAGCTTTAGTTAATTAAAAACAGTTCCGGTTTGGTTTCCGAAAGTTATCTCATTACTTTGTAAATAAGTAATTTCTTACGTCGAAAAATTTAATCCAAGTCCTTATGATGAATAAAAAAGTGTTCAAGAAAAGTTTTTAATAAACCGTAAAAACCGTTATAAAATAAAAAATAAAAAAACTGTTTTGGTTGACAGCCCACGATAAAAATATAACACCCACGTTCAACTTTCCAAATAAAATTAAAAAATACAATTAATAGAGAAATTAATTTTTTTTTATCATAAATATAATCATATTTTCATTTTTATTATTTTCAATCATTTTTTTCTACTCGGTGTGATTTTAAAATTGTTTTCTCGAACATGGTACTAACGAGTGAATACATATTATTCTGTAAGCACCGCCAAATGATGTGAATATTCTATTGTTATACTATTGATCGATTTTTTATAATAATAATCTACCAAGTCTGTACACCGCTGTTGACATAAAACATAATAAAAATCTAATTTCGTTGTTGCATTCGATGTAACAATAATATATTATACACTTCCTGTATTTTACATTTTACACATTGTATTCACAAAAAAAAAAAAAATGATCTTTAGTGTTTATCAACTATTTTTTTTTAATCGCTCTAAATCTCCCTTTTCCTCTCTCGCTGATTTATTTAAAATATACATTATTTTGAAAATACGATGTTTTAACAAAAAAGAGAAGAAAACAATTTTTTTTACAGGGTTTATTACACAGATTAAAGGTGTTTGAAGGTCGCTAATTAAAAAAAAAAATGATGTCTATTTTGTCGCAGTGGCACTTGTGGTAGAGATATTGCATAATATCGACATACATGAACTATGTGTAATTAAATTATGTATAAAAATATTATTTCGAACCTAACTTATTAGTATGTCACAACAATAGTGTAATTACAATTGTTTGTAAAACATATCGATGACCTTAGTGTACTCGATGATGAGTGTTATCGATGATGCTATTAATATTTTGAATATTTATTACGGGGCAAGCAAAACAAAAAATATTTGCATAGATAGGATAGTTATTTCGGAGCTGGGACGTGTTGGTTTTTATAAAATTATTATTTTTTGGTTCTGACTAAAAAAAGTGTAGGATTTTTTTTTGACCTCTATTAGTTTTTACTTTGAGCTAAAAAAATCATGAACTTAAAATTATTATTAGTAGCTACTATGATTGTCAGTATTGGCAAAATTACCCCTACAGGTTTCAAATCAAAGTTTCTACCGAATTTACCTGCAGTAATATATTAATTTATTCAGTATGCATAAAAAACCAAAACAGAACATAAATCTATTTTATATAATATTTATTTTTCAGGGAGAGTATCGAATCAAGCATAAGTGCTATTCGTCGTGTGAACCCACTGACAATCATTTGTTGAAGTTTAATATATACTTAAGCAGAAAATCACCGACTGTGTTGGAAGTAAAAGGCAACCAGACTTTTTTGATTCCGTTCGACAATTCTTTAACAGTGAATAAAATTATATCGTTTAGAACATTAGTCCATAATATGCAATATCTATGATTTTTGTTTATGCACTAAAAAACCTCACCGGGAATTTGAGCGATATCTACATAAAATGTTTTCTAGGGCGAGCAATAATCCGACAATGAAATTAATTTTCTACCTAAACACATGAATACCCTTTGTTATTAACAGTTGTTCTTAGGGAAATATGTAATAAACTATTTCAGACAAAAGTTATTCCTCCCGTTTCCATAAAAATAATGTATTTTATTTCATAGATATCGGTTGATTAGTTTAAACTTTAAGTGAAATTTACTATAAGTGTTTTTATTTTAGCTACAATGCAAAGCTAAGAAGGTACTGTTCTTACAAAGATGTGTTAAAATGATTTTGGAGGAAAAGCAGTAAACTTTTAAACTTTTGGCTTAATAGAGTACGTTATCTTAACGATTTCTGATCAATAGACTGGCTACATTCTCATCTCCACTACACTCATTCTCTGTTCTGTTTTATTATCAACTGCCCAACATTTCGGCACATATAACATTTCTGGCCTCACTACAGGCCTATAAAATTTCCCTTTCAATCTTATAGGCATCCTCCTGTCACACAAAACACACGAAGCTCCCCTCCACTTTACAATTTATGAGATAATTATTACAAGATAAAAATAAAAACACATAATTTTAAATCGTAAAGTATCATTGTAAAGCCAAACATTTAAAATACTAATACTTATAATAATATTAATAATTTTAATAAATATAATAATATATCTACAGTCTACTAAAATCTCAAGAGTCGTTCAGTGTCTACCAGCAACGTGCTTCCTTAACAACCAATGTATCTTAAACTAATCAATCGATTACAACAAAACATAATTATTGTATTCCTTCTTGTGCACATTTTAGGAATAACTTTTTTTTAAAGTACAATTGTTTTGATATTGAATTTCACTAAAAATTGTTAACAACAAAAGTTTTGCACGGTTTTATTTTGAATTACACAATATCCAGTGTTCCCCCTTTAAAACACCTCCTCATCATCCCGGTATGTTTTTAGTACATATTAGGTATGTACAGATAGAAAGTAGGTAATGCATATTATGTTGACTTATAGTGTCAACTCCCATCGTTGAAAACTCAACAGTTAAATTACTTATTTGTCATAGATGAATGTTAACTTTGCGGTCAAAGGAATAAATGGCGGATGGATAGATAATGCTCACGTCTACTCTACAAAAAATGCTTGTGATAATAACAGATCATTGATGGGAAAAAGTTGGAAAGCTTATGCGGAAGCTTTTAAGATTCCTAATGCGGAATGTCCTGTAAAACCGGTAAGCCCACATTATTTACTGCTGATATTATCTGATGTACTACAACTGAAAATGTATTGTATTAATTAAAATATTATTTTCAGGGCGTTTACGTGTCATCCGGATTTCACGTTGATGCCATGAACGATAATGCTTTTCCTAAGCAATTTTTTTACGGAGAATATAAAATCACTGTCAAATATACAAACGACAAAAAAGAAATGTTGGGATGCGTTCAAATTGTTGCAGATTTCGTTCGTCCGTGGGAAGTGTAACCTAACTGGTTATTTTATGAATAATATAATATATCACTAGTGGTTTATTTTACATCAATATTAAATTTGAAAAAAAAAATAAATAATTGATAAAATTCTAATGCATACTTAGCTGCTAAGTACACTCTCTGATCTCCAAACATGTCCTAACCCCAACTCATCCTTCGACTTTTTGTATCTCGCCTACGTCTCGTTTTTCGAAAAGTTCTTCAATTCAGCGTTTGATACCATGTTTTATTACCCGGTTTGTTCAACATTCACATCCCTCCGTTTAAAATCAATATACACACACAAACAACTTTACATGTTTACAACTTAAAATATCGACGCACTACAACGGTTTTTAGAAAATAGTCGAATTAGAACCAAAATTTGTTCGAAAAAGTGAAATAAAGTAAACAATTCTATCCCTTCTAGGAGAAAGGGTTCATGATATTTTTTTTGGTTTGTTAATGTTTATCGATAGTACTATGTTTGAAGAACAATTGATATAAATTTGGAACTTTTTCGACTATTTTTTAAAAAGTTATAGAGTATCGTAATTTTAAGTTGAAAAATTTGTAAATTTTTTGGGTGTTTTTCTCGATTTTGATGGGGAAGGGGTGACCTTTTTAAATATTTTGCCCAGTAAAGAACCTTCCAGGTATGATTTCTGATTTATAAAGTTGCTACACGAAGAAATCGGTTCAGCGGTTTGGTTAGGTCATAACAATATTTAAAATAAAAATCTTAATGGTTCTCCTAAAATCAACTCTAATCCTGTCTACTCAATTGCTAAGATTTGTCCTTTTATGTTTTTTTTATGATTTTTACATTCAATATAATTGATTTCCCAATCGATTGTGAATTCATTCTAAATGTTCAGTAAATTATTTTCAATTCAATTTACAAAAAAAAAACTAAATTATACTTAATTAAACCCCAAAAAAATTCAAATTAAACTACTATAAACGTATTTATTGTCAATTGAGTGATTTATATTTATCTACTGATTCGCACCGAAGTGTTTGTTCAAAGGTGATTTATCACTTTCTGTTATGATAAGTTCTGTCTCCACTCGCCACTGTTTTTGTTGGTTAAGTACATGGAATTTTTCAAGTTTTGAAAAAATCCTAAATAATTATGTTGATTACTTACAGAACGTCACTATAATGACGATAATTAGGTACCTCGTTAAAAAGATTTTAACACTCTTTACTTGGCGAGTAAGAACAAAATAAAAATATAAAGGTTAAGCCAGGTTGTTGGCACTATTTGAATGAATAGCAAACACTTGACAGTCATCACTACCAGACAATATGATGTACTTTTTATATTTTACTTGTTTTGAGACTCCGAGAAAAGGCTTTGCCCATTAAGAAAGTGCATGCCGTTACCTTTTAAAGTACTCTCCCAAAGAAATCATGTGCAACACTAGTATCTCATAAAAAAAAAACTCCAAAACAGCTCATGAAGTTGTATTGTTATGATGTTTCACAGTATTTGTATAAATCTTTTAATTGCAATGGACAAGCCCTAAGTAAGTATACAGCTTACAATGCAGTAATAAGAGTACCGTAAACTGCCAAAGAAAGTTATATTACAGTACGTTTGCAAACAAACAGACTAAATTTATACTGCAAAAGATAAAGCAATATATATAGCAACACAATATATTTTATTTGCACATCCATTGTAGGTTTCTTTATCTGTATCCAAAATAATATTTTTTTGACTTTTGGGAGGAAAATAAAAAAACAAAAATTTGTTAGTCTTACTTGAGGTTTATTGGAAACGATTAAAAAAATGAACTTATATTTCCTACACCCTAGGTTTACATCCCATTTACAAAAAGGGAAATAATAACTTTTTTTAAAAAGGGTATCTTAAACAGGTACAAAGTTATAAAGCTATAAGGTATAAAGTTTGGTTACACTTCCCACGGACGAACAAAATCTGCAACAATTTTAATACATCCCAACATTTCTTTTTTGTCGTTTGTATATTTGACAGTGATTTTATATTCTCCGTAAAAAAATTGCTTAGGAAAAGCATTATCGTTCATGGCATCAACGTTAAATCCGGATGACACGTAAACGCCCTGAAAATAATATTTTAATTAATACAATACATTTTCAGTTGTAGTTCATAAGATAATATCAGCAATAAATAATATGGGTTTACCGGTGTTATAGGACATTTTGCTTTAGGATACTTAAAAGCTTCCGCATAAGCTTTCCAACCTTTTCCCATCAAAGATCTGTTATTATCACAAGCATTTTTTGTAGAGTAGACGTGAGCATTATCTATCCATCCGCCATTTATTCCTTTGACCGCAAAGTTAATATGCATCTATGACAAATAAGTAATTCAATTGTTGAGTTTTCAACGATGGGAGTTGACATAAGTCAACATATGTATTACCTACTTTTATCTGTACATACCTAATATGTACTAAAAACATACCGGGATGATGAGGAGGTGTTTTTAAGGGGGAACACTGGATATTGTGTAATTCAAAATAAACCCGTGCAAAACTTTTGTTGTTAACAATTTTTAGTGAAATTCAATATCAAAACAATTGTACTTTAGAAAAAAGTTATTCCTAAAATGTGCACAAAAAGGAATACAATAATTATGTTTCGTTGTAATTGATTGATTAGTTTAAGATACATTGGTTGTTAAGGAAGCACGCTGCTGGTAGACACTGAACGACTCTTGAGATTTTAGTAGACTGTAGATATATTATTATATTTATTACAATTATTAATATTATTTTAAGTATTAGTATTTTAAATGTTTGGCTTTACAATGATACTTTACGATTTAAAATTATGTGTTTTTATTTTTATCTTGTAATAATTATCTCATAAATTGTAAAGTGGAGGGAAGCTTCGTGTGTTTTGTGTGACAGGAGGATGCCTATAAGATTGAAAGGGAAATTTTATAGGCCGGTAGTGAGGCCAGAAATGTTATATGTGCCGGAATGTTGGGCAGTTGATAATAAAACAGAACAGAGAATGAGTGTAGTGGAGATGAGAATGTAGCCAGCTATTGATCAGAAATCGTTAAGATAAGGTACTCTATTAAGCCAAAAGTTAAAAGTTTACTGTTTCTCAAAATCATTTTAACATCTTGTAAGAACAGTACCTTCTCAGCTTTGCATTGTAGCTAAAATAAAAACACTTATAGTAAATTTCACTTAAAGTTTAAACTAATCAACCGATATCTATGAAATAAAATACATTATTTTTATGGAAACGGGAGGAATAACTTTTGTCTGAAATAGTTTATTACATATTTCCCTAAGAACAACTGTTAATAACAAAGGGTATTCATGTGTTTAGGTAGAAAATTAATTTCATTGTCGGATTATTGCTCGCCCTAGAAAACATTTTATGTAGATATCGCTCAAATTCCCGGTGAGGTTTTTTAGTGCATAAACAAAAATCATAGATATTGCATATTATGGACTAATGTTCTAAACGATATAATTTTATTCACTGTTAAAGAATTGTCGAACGGAATCAAAAAAGTCTGGTTGCCTTTTACTTCCAACACAGTCGGTGATTTTCTGCTTAAGTATATATTAAACTTCAACAAATGATTGTCAGTGGGTTCACACGACGAATAGTACTTATGCTTGATTCGATACTCTCCCTGAAAAATAAATATTATATAAAATAGATTTATGTTCTGTTTTGGTTTTTTATGCATAATGAATAACTTAAAATATTACTGCAGGTAAATTCGGTAGAAACTTTGGTTTTAAATCCATAGTGGTCGTTTCGCCATTACTGACACTAATAGCAGCTACTAATAATAATTTTAAGTTCATGATTTGTTTAGTTGAAAGATATAAAACTAATAGCAGTTAAAAAAAATCTAACACTTCCTTAAAGTTCCAAAATAACTAATAATGCAAAAAATTTTTTTATTCGCCTTTGGTTAATATTACAAATATTAATGACATTTTGATTATATTGTACGCTAAGGTCATCAATGTTACTAACAATAATTACTGTAACTACACTATTGTTATTGCATACGATAAATTCGAATTGATGCTGAACCCATTACTAGTCATGTATGTCGACCAAGTACTATTATTACATTCTATGCCAATAGAAATAATAAAACGCACAACTATATTTAATAATTTATAGTTTAAAATAAAATAATAATAGCAGCCTGCCGAACAAGTACACTGTACCATACCATGATATAGTTATACAGATTTTAGTCGTTGCATAATAATCAGTTAGATTGTAATGCTTAATTTTAACTTTTTTTTAAATTAAATTTTAACTCTGCCTTCAGTCTGTTGTGTGTTCTGTTGGTGGTAACATTCCTTTCAAAAAAAACGCCGAAGATTATTTTTTTTTTTTAGTTCTAAGGGTTTATTTTTATTTGGTTATGTTTTTAGATTGTGGGTCAATTAAAAAACGTAGTGAGATTTTTTGCTTCGAGCTTACCTATTTATTTATTTGTTTACTCGTTTTATTTACTAGCTTACTTCAATTATTTATGTATTTACTCGATTTGCTTGCATTTGTATTAAATTTATTTACTCGTTTACTCTATTTGTTTATTAATTTAGTCGTTTACTCAATATGTTTACTCGTTTATTTGATTTATTTATTAAGATTGTTAATTTGTTTTATTTACTCGTTACCTCGTTTTGCTCTCCAGATTTATTTACTTGATTTGTTTACTCGTTTTTTCTATTTATTTACTCGTTAACTCCATTTGTTGTGCGATTTTTGTACTTGTTTGCTCGATATTTTTGGTTGGTTTCCTCAATTAATTTAACAAAGCCTAAAAATGTTATCATATATTTTTTTGCTATAATATCTGATTTATTTATTCAGTGCAATTATTGATTATGCTGATTTTCCTACTCAATTTGTTAACACATTTTTTTACTTGTTTTCTCGTTTTATTTACTCGTCAATTTAATTTTTTTACTGTTTAATTCGTTTTACTAACTTATTTTATTCGGTCGTTAACCCTTTTTATACTATCCTGATTATTTTACTCGTTTAACGGTTAACTTGATTTACTATCTTAATTTATTTGCTCGTTATGTTTATTCAATTATTCTATTTATTTACTCGTCTACTTCGTTTGTTGTTCTGATTTACTTACTCGATTACTCGATTTTTTTTTTTACTCGTCACTAGGTGTACATAACAAAACCAATAAACGTTATATTTAATTACTGATTTACTCATTTATTTGTTTTTGTTTATTCGTCATTCTATTAGGTTACTCGTTTACTCGATGTATCATGCCGTTACATTTCTAGTTTAACAAAATTAAAAATTATAAGTCAGGTTAGGTTCTAAGATTTATAAAATATCGTAAGACATTGATGTGTTTTGCAAACGAACTGCATATAATATTATAATGTACCTAATATTATAATAACGTTCGAAATGCAATGACCGTACGTAACGACCGGCGGCGGTGCTATTGATTTGGCCTCGCAGTGCAACTCTTGCAAATTGGATAATGCGCGAAGCCATTCCGCTGTGTGTGTAATATTATTGTTGTTATTAATATTTTCCAATGGGGCTGTTTACCGAACACAATAATGATATTGTTCCGTTAAGGAGTCGGTACATCGCTGCGCAGATATTATCCGCATTTGCACGGCGAACGGGCTAGGGGCGAAATTATAATATTATTCCCAAGTACTTTGGCGAAAACGTTTTAAACGAAGAAACGATGATGTCACGACAATGGGAAACGGTGAAACTTTTTTTTAGTAACCGAACCCACTGGAAGTCACGTAGCAACGAGAGAGAGAGAGAGAGAGAGAGAGAGAAGGGCTTTTTCGTTAAATATTTCACAAAGGAACGAACAGTGTACGTTTACCGTTGTCAAATTATGTTCCGTCGGTTGACGACAAAACCATTAACATGACACAATACTTTATAACGACAACAATAAATGCGCAGTTGAAAACGTTCAGCTTGTTTTTTTATTCACCGCCGCCAAGTAAAAAAAAACTGTCATTAAATTTGAACATATTGCTATCCAGCGAAATAATAAAATATTTACACGGGCGTTCGTTGTAAAAGCGGTGTAACTCCAACATTTTTAAAATTTACATATTTTCCCATAACGGAGTCACACGTTTAGTCATATTTTTTTCATTGTAAATGAGAAGAAACTCCAATAAGTGCAAAAATATAAAACACCGAATAAATACTTGTATTTTTCTTCCTACACATTAGTTTACAAATATCTCGTTGTTTCAAAATTATATTTCAAGGAAATAATTCACTTTTACGATGAACGACACAATTTTCACGATCAGGGCTTATACGGGAAGGTATAAATACAGTTAAAACCCTTAAGTTACATAATATAGAATCTCGAACAAACTCGAGCAACACTTGTTGTTATATTAGCTATGGAGTATTATTGTTGTGGTTAAGAATTTACTCCATCTAGAAATTAAAAAAAAAAAATATCCATGCTTATCTATTTTCTGTTTTCATATTTTGAAAGCCTTGGTCTATTGAACTCTATTTTAACAGCATTTAAAATTCCCCAAAAAGATATTTACAAAAGTCAAATCTTCCTCGAACAAGTTGATTTCAAGGACACATAGAAACCCTTATGAAAATATATTATAACATTTTCAGCAAATTATTTTTTAATTTAAAAATAGTAAATTAAATTTATTTATTGCCGTTTAAGGTTTAAAAGATAAAAATTTGAACATTGTCTAATATTTTGAACATAAACAAAGTATTTACAAAAGGAAAACTGCAATTGTTTTAAAAGAAAATTAGCGAGTTATCCTTAATGAACCATCTTGCAACAAGGGCAGACACACGGTGCCAAAAATCGGTAGCGACCAGTAGTTTATTGGTCTGTACGGAATAATAAATAGTAATCATAAACCATAAATTATAATATGATTATTTCGTATGGGTTACAGACATAGTTAAGAAAATTCACAAAATAATATCAAATGTTTTAAGCTGAGTAAAACTTGTAATTATAGTTAAACCTAACTGTACTGCATTTTGCTTGAACTACATACTGGTTTTTATTTTGAAATAAAATACAAATTGTATTAGAAACTTTTTAAGCTAACATTATTATTTTAATTTTGAAAAAAAAAAATACTATTCCATGAAATTCAGACAGTCCAGCGTATAGAGTGATCATTTTATCGTAAACCACTCAATATCTCATAGGGTTTAATAAGAAATTAAATTGTTTTTTTTTAATAGTGTTTTTAATGTGGTATCAAATGTTCAGACATTTTTTTTTGTTTTCCCCAAATTGGTTTTTTTGATAGCAACTTTTCAAACTTAAATTATAACGCATACATACCTTTTTAAATTGTCGATGACCAGTTTTGAACAACTATTTTTGAAGTTATTATAAAGTTAATAAAACAATAATTAGTTTGGGAGGGCGTTAGGAACATAAAAAATTGTGAAAAATCGAGATCACGTTGTATGATTTAATTTCTTATTATACCCTATGCGATATTGAGTGGTTCACGATAAAATGATCGCCCTGTATATATACCATATCAATTACAATCTGTTATTTACTTGATGCCGGGTGTGGATCGGTGGTGATAAATTATGTACTTGGCAATACTGTATATGTTCAGCCACTTCCCTCGGCCGTCTCCCCCAAAGGGTGGAGGTAGATGTCATGTGTGTTAGTGTTTTAAAAGGGTTTCTCGTTCACCTGCCCTTAATACATCATAGCCATACTAGCCATCCAACGCAATACAATTAGTCGACCGGCGTCAGGCCGTTAAGGACGGGACCGGCATGCCAACACGTCTTTGCGGTAAGTTTTCCATGAACATTCAATACACACACCCGATAGGATGGTCCTTATTTTTATTTTTTAAAGTTTGACTTCAGATTTGTTGAGAAAATCGTACATATTATAGGCGCATTCGAGATCTACATTAGGTCTGAATTTTACACCTAAATAACTAGGAAAAAAAAGAGGACAGGAGAAAATCAAATGAGAAAAATCATTGATTGTCAGGGACTTGCAAAGGACAAGAGGTGTGTGCAGGAAGAAGATAGTGGCCAGTTCTTAGAAAGGATAAGGAGGAGATTTCTTCCATGTGAAAATAAAATGAAAAGGCAGACCATTTGGCTTGCCACGGTCAAAGAATGGAGACAAAAGATGATATTGTAGATTAAGTTAAAGATCAACAGTTCTGTAAAAGTAAGTAAGCCAATTACAAATGAACAGCGACACTTGAAAATGCCTATCTTAGTACTCGGAACAAAAAAAAATAAAAACTGTGATAAACCCATTCCTGTAGAAGAGGTTTTTTATTTAGCTTTCTTAGGTGTAGTTTTAAGGTTTAAGGTGCGAGAACTTGACTATAGGTGGATCTAGAATGGAGCTATAACACAGCTAATAGGCATTTTGAAGGTTTTGTGGCGTGTACTCTTAATGTTGAAATTTGAAATACTTACTTAAAAATATTAAATAAACCGAGAGGGTCGTGTACAAAGAAAATAAAACAAGGACTACCCTACTGACTATTGTAAACAAGGAATTTTTTTTTAAGTATGCATAACCGTAAATCTAAATGATAATTATACTTACAACGACTTAAACGGTGCGTATACTTTTTATGCGTGTACCACTTAGGCTACAGGGTTTATAAAATATTTTTTTTTTTATACAGCATTACACCAGCTGTTGTTCAAGTACGGTTTATGACTCTCTTGGCGTCGTAACTACAATGTTGTACCATACTTACTATACTTCCTGGAGTAATAATTATGACAAAGTATCGCGTCGGACTGGCAATGGAAGCGAAAACAATTTTTCATCTCGTTTCTGTTGTTGACATTGCATGCTAATTTATTAATAGCTTTCCCCTACATACACGTTTGCGCCAATTTTTGTTTTTATTAATACTTCGTCTTTAATTTTTGTTTTGTTTTTAAATGCCTACACGCAGATCGATCATTATATAATATTATTATCGTCGCTCGAGCGTTTCTCGAAGACAGTAGGAAAAATATAATACAGTATGGTCCATCTAATGTATGACACTAATTTCCTCAGTGTTTTACATCGGATGCATCACCCCGTATATAATATCAGATACGTGACCGAGTATTGATTGCACGGTATTAGGTAATAGTTATACGATTTCGGTAAGATGTACTACTATGTTTTAATTGAGAAACGTTGTACTCGTCTATTTGGGTCAGCGATATAAAAACCAATACAAAATATATGTAAACCACCGTTTTTGGTAAAAATTAAGGTAGAACAAATACAGAAATCATACAATAATAGGTTAGGTTAGGCTAGGTTAGACAACAGCCAAGTGGTTGGGAACCGAATCAAAAATGACATCAGCTAACAACCGATATCAATACACCGGTTAGTTATACCACGTGCGGTTATTTTTTAAGTTTAAAAAACTACCACTTTTTTGAAAACAAATTGTTTTAAATATATATTATTTCTTGCCAGCTTTGTCAGCTCTTGTATATTAATTATGAGGTCAGTTCAAAATTCAGCAGAAGAAAAATATTTCATAATACATATTTTGGAATTTGTACCTCTAATGTAATAACATTTTCAACTCATATTTTGATATATTTTTTTTTAAAGTGCACAACAAATTGAAAATCTATAAGAATATCATGTTTTGTTAAACATAAGGGAAATTTACACAAACTCTGGATTTTACAAGACATGAATATTTCGATTATTGGCACTATATTTTAAAAAACAATACTTTCTCAGCTACGCAGCTAAAAAATGGCGCAGTATGTTGGATTCCTTGTACCCTTTTTTTTAGAAATGCAAAACATACCTTCGTCGGGCACGTATATAATAATAATATGATGCCTACACGGCCGGCATACCAATAAACCCCGGCCAAAGCGATAGGAACTGCGTTTATGGTAATATTTCACGGTTGTTTCGAAAATAGACCCTCGGGACGTCTCCGGAAGTTACCATTCGGATGGTCCAACAACAGCTGTAATAATACAGGATGTTCCATCCGATGTAAGACACTCGTTTTCTCGGAAAATATAAATATTAAAAAAAAAATATATGTTTTCCATACTTGTATTGCAGTTTTCAATACTTAAAAAATGTCCGATTTCATCGGTTGGGCGTAAAAAAGTATATGTTTAGTTGTTATCATTCAATAGGAAACTGTTGTGAAAACCAAACGAATATTTATGTTAAATTAAAATCCGCACAAAATCATAGCAAACAAACTGATGAAAATTCAAAGTTCAATCGCCATAATTTTTCAAAATTATTCTCATTTTATATTTTAAAGAATTAAAAACATATGTTCCCATTTGAAGAAAAAAACCATATGTTATAAAGGTAAACATTTTCTAAGTATAGTGAAATATGTAGTAAACAAGTGTAGAAAAAAAAAATGATTTTCAAAAATATTTTCCGAAAAAAGAGTATCTTACTGGGATGTATAGTTATACAGGGATGGATCACCCTGTATAACATAAACGCGTCCAAGAGGAATGTAAAACATCACATAAGGAGCGTGGTTGATTTTTTTTTTCCCAACGACCCAACACGTATACAAATCATTATTATTTTTTTTTTTTTTGCCTCAACAAGCTAATCCCCATGGTGTAATCCCTCCTGTTAAACATATATCTCCTATCTCCTAATAGAACGTTCTCAAGACACTAGATTCGGCCCCTCCTTCCCAGTTGTTGTAAGTTTATAGTAAATTTTGTACTCTTATAGCTGTCCCAAATAAATAAGTCGGTTGGTTTCAATCTTTTACACTAGGTCAAAGACTACCTTTTAAAAGTCATTTCACCAAACTTACTCCCAATTTTAGATAAATGCACCTATTGAGCATTAAATTGACTCCCAAAAAATAAAATTGAATTGGCAACATACACGGACAATGTGTAGACAATATTGTTTAATTAAATTGAGAAGTAAGACACTGGGGAAATATCTAGATTGCACACATACAATTATTAGCCAACAAATAAAAGCCACAAAGAATTTTAATTAATTTTAATACCTAAAAAATAACTTGTAGAAAACTGTATAAAATTCTTTTTAGCGATTTTTTTGTTTAGAGATAATAATAATGTTGTAATGTTCATTTCCAAACAAACGTGTGTTGGGTTCGGCTGTATCTGATCCGATTTGTGATTATTAGTGGATGCTAAAGATTATTAAAAAGCAATAAGAGCAATAACCGGATGTATTATCAGCAATTTAAACATATATATATATATTATAGTACTAAAACACTCTAATATTCCTTTATGGTGGTGTTGATGTCAAAAGAGTTGTGGTAAATATCAACAGAATGAAATTGTATTCTCCCGCCAAAGGCAGAACTTACTTTATAATAGAGCAGTGTCATATTGTTCGGGTAACGTTTAGATAATAATATTTGTACCTACATATGTATATGTAGGAGAAAAATCCTTTATAATACCGTCTTTATAAAATACCTGCCAGAATAGTAGTACACGATATTGCACTTAGACACACAGCTGACGAACGACTAACACGAGATTGTCGTTGAAAGAGGAGCTAAATAAGCTCCTTATAACAAAGCTTGCACACTTTGTACACTTTCAGTTAATGCCGTGATTTGTTATTCCGTTTTCATTTAAGCGCATTTACTTTTAAATTACACCAGCGACGTTGCCGTGGATATGATCTCTTTCATTTTTCTCCCTTTTTCATTTAATACAGCATGCGAACTCGGAGGCTAGTATCTACTAAATTATTACATTTTTAATCTAAGTTTTATCAAAAAGTTTAAACTGTTTTCGGTCACAAACTAAACCCGAAATATGTCTTTGTTTGGTCGTCCCAAAACAGCTAACAATCTTACATAAAAAATCACATAAGCAAAAATACACATTTTTTGTTGCCCACACATAGAAATTTAATAAGGATGAAGGAGATTGATTTTTTTTAATTTTCTGTCTAATAAACTTGCATTTCACGTACGGATTATAGATTACATTTTGGTTTCTAGTTTAATTGCACTTAACTCAATTTCGTTTATTCTTTTTCTATCAAAGAGACGGGTCGATAACGCGGGTAAATATTATACTGTAACTAAGTTGTCCGAGAGCCCGGGACGTCTGCGAAGGCATCAATAATTGTATTAGGCATTTCGTAGTGAATTTTTTTTCCCCGGTTTATTCGAAGCGATACTAATTTTCATTTATCTCTCTCTCTCTCTCTCTCTCTCTCTATGTGTGTGTATTTCACAATCAGCGCGAGTTAACATTCACAACAGTACTTCCGGGGCGGAAAGGGAAACGGTAGGTAAATTGAAATGCAAAACGAAGGTATTTTTTTTTCCTTTCTTTCACTCGCCGCCACCGGCACGGATGAAATAAAAGTACACCACGTCTCTAACCCGGACGGTACACGTTAATTGGAACAAACACTTTGCTGGCAGATCACGTACCTTCGTACAGTATAGACAGACAGTAGAGTTGATTTTGCCTCGCGTCCAATCGTCGTATTTGATCTTCTTTGCGCCGAGCCAATGAACAATTTAACCGTCGGCAGCTGCTGTTGATGTACAGGTATACAGATGTATTATTATATAGAGTACCATCGATTTCCTGTACGACGTGAAGCCAACGCCGAATAGGAAATAGACACGAGGTTTACTAGAGTCCCGCGAAAATGAGTGCCCCTAAAAAGGTACTAAAAAAAGCCGATAAATCGGGTTCAGGGTATAGTGGGAACGGAGAATATTGAGACGAGAGAGATCACACAGGTCTACAGAAATTATTGTAACTGGAAGTGATGACATCTCTTTCAAACAAACGCTTCTATGTGAATCTATAGACGGTAGGAATAAAAAAAAATCCACAAAAGCATTGTAAAACACATAATTTCCCTAACATTATACTTCGATTATCAGGATTAACCCAAATCGTATCCTCCCTAATACTCATTTATCAACCCTACTAATAATCAGCCTAAATTCACTTAAATATAGCTACCTAGACATTTACAACGGGGTTTTCTTAATAAAATAAAAGATTGAACGTGTTAGAGGGCTACATTTTATATCTGCTTTCAATCTAATTTGCAGCTCTTAAGTCCTAAAACTTACCTCGAAAAAGAGAAATGGAGAAAAAGCTTTCATTCAATCTAGAGGAAAGGATCAACGTATATTGATAAAACTATTTCTGAAAAATATTTCACACAAATTTGGACCTAACTCTACTGTTTTTAAAAAAGTTATTGATCGTTGTAATTTTAAGTTAAAAATTATTAAACAATTTTTGATGTTTTTCTTAATTGTTGATCCTAAACATTAAACTTAAATAACTTTAAAAATAATTATCCAAAATTGCTTATCGACCAGTCAAAATTCTCATCAATTTATGCTTAATAAAAATATCTCAAATTAAAAATAAATAAATAATCAATTTAAAATACTAAAACAGTTAAGTCTGGGTCTTCAAGGAACCAATAGCTTCGTTCAATGACTGTGAGACACTAGGAAAATTCCGCCACGTCCCCTTGCCCGAGAAAACTTCCAATGTTCATCGTAGTCCGGTAGAACCTATCGACATTGGCATTGTCTCCGGTTACATTACAATGGATATGCCTAAACGCGCTCAGCACTTTAAACATGGTAAACGAACCTCCCTGGAGACCTTGTCCGACCGTCTTCCAACAGTCTTCGGTTTGGTCGTTTCCAGACAAATAATTGCACTGACCAACAACGTGAACGGCCGACGAGAGATACCAATAAAATCTTACCCCGTAATGGCATCCCATCATCTTGGGGATCATTTGCAACTTAATCGCCGTTCCAAGTCCAGACCGCGGATCGAGTAAACGCCTTACGGGCATCCAATGATTATTTTTATCAAACATACATGTAAACCACACCATCCGCCAATGTTGTTCTTTAATAACACCGTCGACCAGGTCGGCTTGAGCTTGTGTCGGATTGGCCCATACATATTTTGTCCCGTTGTGCAAGCATGTACTCGACATTCTTATCTCTTTCTTCTGCTCACGACCTGCTAAGGGTCGGTTTGACAAATTTTTATTTGCTAAGACTGTCCTGGGGAAGTAGACGGTGGAGCGGTGATTTCCCGTTTTCTTCGTCGGCCACGACCCAACCAAACCAAATGTCAAAACCAACAAAATTAAAATCATTATGAATGCATTTTTTTCCATCCTAAACGTTTTGGACTTGAACAAGATTTCACTTGACCGAACAGAATATAATATTTTGAATCGTGCAACGTATAGTTTAGATAACAGTGTTGCACGAAAAACCAACGTCACGCACACATTGTTTGCTTAAGTACTGATGCTTAAGCATCTGCAACGTTACCAAACATTTGTGCGCAGCTCTATGTAAACGGTTTTATCACACCGTTCAAACATTTGTCCAGACGTTTTATGAAATCATAGCTAAAGTACATATAAAGTACTTTAATCAATTACAAGACATAGTTGTTTTTATACAAGCAGTATATCGCTTGGTTTGATCTGTGCTAATTTAGACTATGACTAAAATAAACTGTGCCCGTCTCTTACTATTTAGCATCGAAACTTTTGAGTGTGATTAAACGATTTTCACATTTTATAATTACTTAAACCTAACTAGTAGTTCTATGACTCGAGTGGTAAAAATTAGACTGAAGGCAGATCTAGTTGGACTTTAACATATTATACGAGTTTCTTAAAAACCTGTAGTTAAACTTTTTTTGTGTTAAGGAAAACTATAGTACATTTCTAAGTCACTATGTAACAATGAATAAACAGTTTTAAATAAATTTCTACCACATATAGAGTATACATTCGCATCAAAGTGATTTCATTGCATTAAGTTATAATAATTCATGAAAACCTGTGACTACACCGACTGTGCTGGCTTGTTTTTAAATTAGACTAAGTTTACTTCTTAGAACAATAATTTTCATATAGGTATGAATTGTATGTGATGAATGACAGAGGGAGGGGGAATAGTTTTACCTTTCATCCGTAGATTTTAAAAACTGGACGTTTTTCTAAGGGATGAGAAGCATCCATGACTCATGGTAGTCAGAAATCATATTTTTGCAGTGCCGGAATGCTGACCCTGTTACACAGATACGGATTTTGTGAGAGAAATGCACGAATACACATGGCCGAATATCTGCTTGACACGTGTGTGGCAGGAATGGAACGATTTCTTTTGACGTGTAAACACGGTGTAAAATCGAAACGCCTACAGAATTAGACAGTGTTGCGTGGCGAACGTTGAAATGAGAAAATAAATAAATCAACGAATTAATTTATACCTCACACGTGTTGCGTCTGACGCACAAAAGGGCTCAATGCGAAAAGGGTTGCAAAAAAGGGTGGCGGCAACGGCTTAGCTGGCAAACATTTGCGGTGCGCCCAACTCAAATGAATTGTACAACTTTCCGTAAACTAAAAACACTGGTTTATATAATGTTAGACCACTTCTAAAATATATATATATATATATATATATATATATATATATATATATACAATCTGTTGCAATTTGAACAATGAGTATATTATGTGAAGATTGAAATGTACAATTTATTTTGAAACTCTTAAAAGAAGACAACTGTTACCCAGTTACAGTTAGTTGATTAACTTAAGAGATCTCTGCTCCAATTTCGCCCGACGGGGAGGGCTTGCGGGGATGTGGTTTTTGGGCAGTTTGGAAAGGAATCGTAGGTAGCAATCGTAGGCTTGGTTGGTTATCTTGGTGATATTGAGGTCAGAGTGGATAGTTTTGTTGGAGACACGCGAGGGGCTTTAGCGATTACTCTTAGGGTTTTAGATTGGAATACTTGGATTTTTTGCTCTGCCCCAAATTTTCAGACCGTACGTTCAGATTGGTTTGTGTGAAAGTTGTTACAGGATGATTTTAAAGATTGAGTTTTTGATGAGAAAGGAGGTGAAATAGCTGTCGGTATATGAAGCTGAGTGAATGGCGTTTCATTTTAACACGGGCTTCCCATGTTACACATGTGCCAATCTGTTATTCCTAAGTCATTCACAGTATTGTTGGTTGGTATATTTATTCTGTTTAATAATATTCGAGGGCAGGTATTCTGAAGGAGAGAGAATAGGATTTGAGTGAAATTAGATTGATTAACCCCAGGATTTATAATATCATTTATTATATAAAGATTATAGCTTTTATTAGCTTTCGACATAGAAGCTACTGAGATTGATCAGCTTAAACACAGTCTTCTAGTATCGTTTGACGATTTTTTTCTTGAGAAGAACCATAATAGGGTTATCATAGAACCCCTAATTTTCTTTGTACATTACTCACTCATTGACCATTTTATATCTTGCTACCAACACATTTCCTAAATTTAAATATCTTCCCACTACAACTATTGTAACTATTTATAAAACTGGACTACTTCAACCGAAATGTCACTTTTTTCTCTTTTAAAACATTTACGCCGAGGAGCATAATATACACTTTATTGTTTTTTTTTTTTTACTTTTTCAATAAGAAAAAGTACCGTTGCTTTTTTTTTATTATCATTTCAGTATCATTCCAATGCAGTCTCTCCCGTACGGTTTGTCTGAGTACAACAATTTGTAAACATTTTCAACCGTTTTCATTTTTTGTCCGTGCGCAAAATCTACCATTCTTTTTTAAGTTTATACGCAAGCTTTCGCTTCTATTGGTATCCACCAGCGTTGCTACATTCCATTTATTGCTACACGGTAAATTGGTACTAATGTGCCCTGATCGGTTCAAACACTACAGAAACTGAATATACAATGTATTTATCGATTTACGTTAAAGTTTTAGTTTTGCAAACAACTTTGTAAGCTTTTAAGATTATAAAATAACATAGCAACTGCGAATTTTTGCAATTTTCCAACTTTTCTATGGAGATTAAACAACGTCTAATTTAATCCAGTAGAATCATTACATTACCAGTGTGTTTGAGCCATTTTTTTTTATGACAACGATATAGATTCAACACATGAATAAAATATACAACTTGAGTTTGTAAAGTGCTCGCTCGGCATAATCACATGGCTGGAAACACAGCGCATGTACACAATTGAGAATTATAATCATAAATTTTGTTTATTGTTTGTTTTGCAGAGTCTGACTGATGTGTAACATATTATGAAAGAGCACAGAAAATTGCAAGACATTCTAACATGTCTCGTTGCCGTGGTTATATTTATTTGTCAATTGCTGAATCGTTTGTTTTGTTGGATCAAAAATCGTTTGAAATGTAAGTTATAGATTTATTTTTTTACAATACAAACCACCTACCAACTCTGGTATTGATCAAAAGTTTTAATATTAATATTTGATCGAGTTGGCTAACTGAAACTAATTTATTCATCAAAGGAAATAAATTTCAAAAACTGGGTTTAGATTAAAATGTACTATTTCCAATAAAACCAAGTTAATTATATTGTGATATGATTTGCACAATAAAAATGTTACTTTTTGGGACTTTATTTCTATTAAAAAATATTTTTTTTTACTTTTCCATACATTACATTAGTAAAATGTATACATACTTAGCCAATGAATGCTTGAGCAATATACTGTAATGTATTTTATTCGCCTCTCGCTGAATTAAGCTTTAGCGAAGCCCTTAAGTAAAAAAGGTTTAAGGCTCGGCTGTCACGCATATTGATTTTATTACTACCAGAAACATTTTAATTCGATTACACTATACTCTACGCCGAGGGGTAAAAATCAATATACAATCGTTTGTGTTCTAATGCAAAAGGATTAACACAATATACTCGCCTTATATTGGCCAGAATATATGTCTTCTAAAGGGCCGTTTTAGCTATTGTTGATAAGGAACATCCAATATTTATGTTTGCTCTGAGCATATATATTATGGAATATGGTGTATACATTTTGTTTGTACAAATGATGATTGTAGCACTATAGTACTGTGCTTTCTACGAGTTCGAACACACTACAATAACCCACCATTGTTAACGGATACGACAAAGGCGAAGGTCAGCCCTTTGGGTGCAACCTGCCCTCGTTTCGCTCTCTTAGCATTAAATGTGTTTCTGTACACATAGCGTCGAACAAAAAGGTAGTTGTAAAAGTTTGAAAAGCCTGCGGGAACAACAGTGTTTCCATAAAAAAAAAAAAAAAGCTGTTAGGTATTACGCAGCAGTACGAATATTGAACAACTTATTTTTTTTTCTCGCTACACACGAGAACTACTAGCTTTATTATTGTCCGATCAGTAAAAACAAATATACGAAAAAATAACTGAAAGTGATAAAATCAATATATGGTGGGTACGAATAGGGTTGATGGTGTCTGTCTGTAATAATTTGTTGCGCCGTTTTCCATTCATTTCAATTAACTACTAAATGAAACTGTTTTTCTGATGACCTGATTGACTGTTGATTCATTCACTCACAGCAACCTAGACATTTTCTACTTCTCAGCCCTCACGGAAAAACATTTTTTTTTAATTATGAGAATCTATTTATATCCGAGTAATATGGCATTATATAAATATCAAATGTTATTTTATAATTTATTTCCTATTTTGTTTAGCAAACAGAGAAAATATCAGCTCTATTGTCACAGCGGATACAACTATATTACCCGGCACGATATCAAATGATGGTAATATTGCGTTGGACAATTTTATTAGGGTACAAGAACTGATTCAAAAACACTTTGACATTCCTCTGGTAAGTGAAAAAAAAACAATAAATAATGTAGTCTCATTTCTCACGGTATTTGGTTACAAATAATATGTTCTCTTTTTTTATCCCATTTTCTCTAAAATGATATATCTCAGGCAATACATATTTTGGAATGACCTTTTTGCTCCCTATATTTTAAATTTCATCATAATATTACCCTAAATATAAAATTGATATATATATTTATTATTTATTGATATCAATCATAAACGAATATGTTTATATTATTTTTAAGATAACGTTTTTTTTCACAATTATTTATCATATTGTAACAAATTAAGCTCCAAAATTTGCCAGCAAATTACAAAAATATTAAAATATATATATATATTATATATTTAAAGCTACCAAATAAGTTGCATAAGAGGCATATATTTTTAAATTTAGTTTATGAAACAATTTTGCCTGACTCTTATTTTGTAAAAAGTTAATTTAATTTAATTAGTTCATTAGTTTTAACTTTTTAGTTATTTCAAATTAAATTAAAACAAAAATGAAAATACCGCCATGGGGTTTGAAAACGGCGGTTTTTAAGGAGTTTTATATAGGCAATATTTGACACAAAAGTTGTTTCAATACATTTTGATCGAGTCAATTTATAGGTTTATTAGCTTAAGGGTATATTTTTTAATGTATACAATATTTTTTATGGACATTTTCGCATTAACCATTTTATCATCGATTTTTGTAACATTACACCGTCTACAGATTCGCATCGAAGCGTTTATTTAAAAGTGACCACTTTTAGTTATAATAATGATTTATGTAGATCTATGATCTCCCCCCTCCCCCCAATAAACTCCGTCACCACTACGCCTCGACCTCGCTATTCTGGTCGCCTTTATTTTAACATGTATATGATTTATCGCTGGGGGTCAGGTCCTACAAATTTGTCCAAAACGTAACGCTGGATGTCACACTCGGCGGCGGAGGAAGGAGGGGGGAGATTAGAGATAACAATAGAGATAATGTATTAGGGATAAGATATTAGAGACACTAGATTAGAGATAAAAATAGAGATATTGGATTAGAGATTAGAGAAAGAGTAGAGAAAAATAGAGATAATGGCTTAGAGATAAGAAAAGTACCAGCACAGAATAAACAGAGCCATTAAAAAAATGGTCAGACATATTGAGAAATGGGCAGTGATGCCAGAGCGCAGATATTTCCTTGTTTTTAGTTGTTCTATGACTTATGGCTACACTGGTTCATTCATTAAATGTCGTACGCCGACAACAATGTTGTCGGCATTTCCCTCGTTTATGCAGTGAACAATATAGCCAGAATGAACGAAAAATGAGAATTTTCCTACACCTATCAGCGCTGCCCATTTCTCGATCATATTCAAGATGTCGGACATGATTTTATCTCGTCCCATAAGAGCCCATGTAAAAATTGAACAGTTTCCTTTCTGTTTGTTCTGTGGTACCAGGGTCTTCTACTTGAACATAAAGACTTATGCATCCGGTTGTAGTGTGGACACTCGTTAGTTTTTTTAACATACATAATTGTTTTTCAGTTATCTGCAGAGCAAGAGCCGAAAGTGGACGATGACGTTTTAATTGGAGACATAAGTCCGGTGTCGGACTCGACCGATTTTCGTTGGCCAAAGCAAAATTTGGATACAGTCGAAGAGTACATGGTCGATGATTCGTTCGTGGCCCGCGGTCTTGGATTAATAGCGGCAACGGTCGGTCGACAATCTAAGTTCTACATATACTCAAAGTACAATGACAGCTTCGACGGCATTGTAGTCGAACTGAAAAGTCGCAAAGGCGAAACGGGTAAGATCACGGTCTTAGGCCGGAGATCGAAAGCAAGCGCGATGCAACCGAAATCGATCCCCGTCGATTACGTGCACGACGACGACCGAATAAAAGTGACGTACACGCCTTTGTCCGAAGGCGTACACACGGTAACGCTGTCGAAGGACCATCTTCCGATATGTCGGTCTCCGTACTACGTGTCGGCCGACAAGAGCCCGACCGATTGTCGGTCTAGGCTGCGGTTCGGCGGCAAAAAGTACAAAACCGTCACTAGACCGGCGAGGTGTAAGACGACCGAAACCAACATCGCTACGCCGGAAACGGAACAGCACGACATAACACGACATGGCACGACTCGACACGACACGGCACGACACAAGACGACCGGTGACGACACCGACGACAACAGATTATCCGCAAAGGACAAGACGTACGAGGGTCGGACGGACGTCAGATCCATAGTAACGAAATTCGAATCGAAAACTTATGCAAACCGAAGGAATACATGTGCCCCGAAACACGACGGTGTAAATGACGACCAACAAACCGGCAGTTGTAGTGTTAGACGTACTTTTGAAACTAACAAAGACATGTGGCCCAACAAAGAAATCACAGAGAATACAAACATTTCCGACAAGTCGCATTGCGTTGTACTAGCTGGCGGAGTCGATACTACTGATACGAAAATAATCGAATACTACGATGAACATGGCCAAGAGTTGACGGTTGACCAAACCGAAGGAAACGACGACACGTTGTGTGGTAGAACCAAAGAGACATATTCCGACGACGACGACGACAGGAAAACGGTTATTGCGTTGGACAATGCGAACGAAACAGATTGGCCTGATCAAATGTCGAAGATATTGAAATGTCTTTGCGAAAATTGTTGTAAAAAAGTTTTAAGTATGCTGCAAAATATAGTAGCCGGAGATGTGCGTGTGACGTACAACGACGAATCGGTGGACATAGAACACATCCAGTCGTCTAATTTTGAAACTCCCCCAGCAATAAGAATCAATATTAATATAGAAAACAAGATTCAGAGCGATGCTCACAATCTGTGTTTACACCACAATAGCGACTGTTCGCCGGCGCCAAATGAAAACGACAACACAAACCATACAAATTCCATCGACGTCGAAAACATCGGTTTTACAAGCGATAATAGTGCAATCGATGAAACAGACTCTGACACCAAACATATCGTAACAGATTCCGGTAGTGAAAAGCAGCAAGAACCCATTACGATAAATCAAATGGAATCTTTATCGGCTAAAGAATATTGTTCGGAAAATGAGATTCAAACTGTAAATGCAATTTGCAATTTATCTACCGCTGAAATCTCAGCAAGCGATATCGCTAACACGCATGAAGACTTGACTGATGATTTTATTATAAGCAATGAAAGTGAAAATGTCCAACAAGATTCTACTGCTGAAAAAACAAATATTCCAAGCATTACCGAAACCAGAGTGATGCCGGTTATGACTTTGGAAACTATTTATTCAAATAACGGAACACTAATCAACAATCAGAATAAATCAGATATTGATACAAAGGAAATTGCGAATCATTCTCTTTCGAACTCGACTGAAAATAAAGATAACACTAGACATGAAACCAATTCGGATTCTAAAATTAATAATTTTGAAAATGTAACGCCAGTGACTATTCCAAAAAAAAACGATAATGTTTATATAAAAGATAACAATTTAACCACCGATACAGACTTAAACAATGACTTAGTGAGTTTTATCGAAAAGGCGATAGAGCCTGCAATACACTGTTTTAAGGATACTATAATAAATACTATTTTAACGATATTTACAAGTATTAAAAACGACAAGTTTCATCAACTAGAGCAAATGGCTGATAGTTTAAAGCCCCAATGTTCCGGTGAAATTCCTTTTGATACGATTGAAGACACTGTTAATGAATTACAAACATCGAGTACAAAGCAAATTACAGACTTTCAACATTTTCTACATATAATCAAAAACGAAATACAAGCTAAAAATAATAACTGGGCGCATATTAAAATGCAATCAAAATTTAAAAGTATAATGGATTCGATTATGGAAAACCGAACAGAAATTATTCACGATCGACATCCTGTAGAAGATGTCAAAACAGTGGATATAAACTCGAAAATAATTACAGATGCTTTAGAAAAAAGTTTAATTTCTAATGGCATTGCAGATTGTGAACAAATAATTGAAACCACTGAAAATAACAAGAAACAAGAAACTGTGGTGCCGTGTGAAATCGAAACGGATATTAAAGAAGAAATAGCTTTCAACCTTCCAGGAAGCACAACGGAAAATCAAATAGAAGTAAAAATAGCAAGCCAAATACATTATGATGCATCAAAAGACACTGTCGTCCCTGTAGACCATAAAATTAATGATTCTGCGATAGATGACAAAAAATTGATGACACACGACATAAAACCTAACAACGACGAAGGGCGTATCTTTCTTGAAAATTTACCTCTGACTGAATCTTTCGAGGCAAACGAATTGTCTGTCAAATATAAAATAATCGATGACGGACGTATCGACGATGAAAACTATACTCGTGAACCGTCGACAGATGATAAAAAATCAACATTACAAGATACACAATTGGAAAATACCAAGTACATTATAAACAGAGAACAACATCAATCGTTATCAAACGATAGTAGTGTCAAAGACAAAAATGTATCTACTGAGGAAGGAATAGTTGACGAGGAAACGTCAACGACTACAATTACTAATTCAGAAAACGTAACGAAATTCGACTTAAACCCGAATCATGGGAATAGACGATTGTCGTTGCAAGAATATTTAGAAGAAAGTTCTCAACGTATTGATAACAACCAATCTGACTTCGACCAGACAAATGAAACTATTTTTAACGATTTAGTAATTACCAAATCCATCGGCGATTCGAAAATCGTTGAAAAGGGAAATGAACAATTTGAAATAAATGAAAATAACGTTGAAGAAGTATGCCGAGATAATTCAAAAGATGAAAATGAAAAACTACTGGGAGAAGATTATTCAGAGATATCTAATCTGGCTGAGACAGCTAATAACAGTGAAGTTCATGCCGAACCTCCAAGCGATACAAACGTGTCAAAAGACTCAGAGTCAAATAATGAAGAACCCGTGATTAGACAACAAAACAGTGAATTAGATATATTTGGCGAGCACACCGAATGTTCTTTTCCTAATGCAACTGATAACAAACGCGAGGAAAATATTCAGGAGTGTAAGAACACATCTTTGGGTCTTGTAGAAAATATATTAGATAAACAGTTTCCAATTGAAAATGTTAATAGCGCAAACATAGAAACTGAACTAGATGATAATTTCACAGAACCAGACCTTGAAATGGGAAATACAGAACACGAATCAAAGGATGGGAAAATTAATGAACTAAACGAAAACAACTCGGATGATAGAATATTTCAAACGAATGTCTCAAAACAATCTAATAAAGAAAGGTCTTTGAACCATGATACTACCCGAGTAACGTTAGACGATGAAATAAAAATTGATCAAGAAATTTCTGTCGAACTACAAGTTCGTAAATCTTCTGATATTGAAAAAAACGTACAAAGTAAAAAAATAATATGCGAGAAAATTGAATCGCTCGTAACTCGTGAAAATATCGACAATGTAAATATTCCTGAAATATTTTTAACGCGGGACGAAGAACCGAATACAAAATACAAAGATAACACACTAGTGACCGACGAAACACTTGAGATGTCTGCAAACAGTATTATAGAAAAGGTAGAAAATATATTATACGACGATATATCCCAAGATGTGACAGAGTTTGAGGCGAAAATAAATTCCGAACTAATAAATGACTTGGAAAGAAAAAAAAACCTCCCGGAAAGTTTTGAAACTGAAGAGACGCCAATTTCCGACGCATATTTATACCGTGAAGTCTCTATGGACGAAATAAAAATTGATCAAACTAACAATGACGGGAAAGATGTGTCAGGGTGTGAATTTATAGAAAACTACAAACAAATCGAACCTCTTCAAAACGAAAACACTAAAATTGAAGAAAAAACGACAGCTGGAAAAAAATTAAACAAACTAATCGACCCTATTATGAACGTGTTTTGCGTTGAAAATCCAAAAGAACCATCGGTGCAAGACTCTAAGGCGGCGCAAGTTTTACTTAAATTGGAAAAAAATCAAACTTGTGAAAACTTTGATCCATGCGATGGAGTCATAATTTCGGGCGAGATTAAAAATGCCTATTCTGATAAAAACGAGACATGTGCTGATGACATAAAGGACGAAACAAAAACTAATATCCAAGTTTTATCAAACCCAATATTAAATAAAAGTTTTTCGCTTAACGAAACATCAGTTGAGTCGTTACAAGAAAATGTGCAAAATACCGATTTAAATATTAATATAGAAGTTCATAGTCACAATGCGAGACGTTTATCATTGCAAGAATACTTAGAAGACACTTTACAATCTCTTAATAATAAAAGTCAAGCGTCTTCAGAAAACCTAACAGAACATAACCCAGTGGTAGAAACATTAACAAAATTATCTGACATAACAAGTGATCAAAAATCACATATTCAATTAGATGACGAATTTCAGGTACAAAATTCAGAAGGAAATATTGACACAAATCCACCTTCAAAACGGTTATCTGACGGTACAATGCAATTTGACGATGTTGAAAATAATACTAAATTGCATACCGATGAAAAAACTGTCGGACGAAGACGTTTGTCGTTGCAAGAATACTTAGAAGAAACTTTACAATCTCTTGATAACCAAATAATGTCCGACCAATTTGCGGACGAAACTAATAAAACAATCATAGATTTATCAAATCAGGATAATTTCACTGATTCAACATCGAACCAGTCAAACCAGCAGGAAAACGATTGCGTCGAAAAAGAAAAAAGCGATCTTAATGTAAATACATTTAAGTCGCATGAAGACCATAGAATCATAGAAAATTTAGATTTTAAAACATCAGAAGATACCACAAATGATAATGGACGTTTATCTTTGCTAGACTACTCAGAAGAGCAATCGAATCCTGTGGTTACCGTCAATGTGACTGATGTAGATATCAAACCTCGAGTGCAAAGTCAAACTACTTCAGAAAACCTGACAGAACATAGTCCAGTGGTAGAAATATCAACAAAATCATCTGATATAACAAGCGATCAAACATCACATATTCAATTAGATCACGGATCTCAGGTACAAAATTCACAACAAAGTATTGACACAAATTCCCCTTCAAAATGGTTATCTGATGGTGCAATACAATTTGACGATGGGGAAAATAATACTAAATTGCATACAGATGAAACGACCTACGGACGAAGACGTTTGTCGTTGCAAGAGTTTTTGGAAGAATCTTTAGAATCCATCAACAGCTCAATGGACCAAACCGATCAAACGAAACGCAACTCGAGCGTGGACTACGATCCAGACATTTTAGATAAAGATTTAAATAAGAGTACTAGTTTTGGATCCCAAGACTTTCGGCCTGGTGGCTCTGACCAACCTTTGGAGAAGGCTTGTGGAATACCTAACTTTGAGGAACATCAAACTTGTGATAACTTTGCTTCAGACGATGGAATAGTTTCAAGTGGTATTAAGAATGCCTATTCGTCTGATCAAAACGCGATATATGTTGATGACATAAAGGACGAAACAAAAACTAATGTCCGAGCTATATCAAACCAAATATTAAATAAATGTTCACTTAATGAAACATTAGTCGAGTCGACCCGAAAAAATGTACCAATTACCAAGTCAAATATGAGTATAAAAATTCGTAATAATAATGCGAGACGTTTATCATTGCAAGAATACTTAGAAGACACTTTACAATCTTTTGATAACCAATTAATGTCTGACCAAATTGCGGATGAAACTAATAAAGCAATCATAGATGTATCAAATCTGGATAATTTCACTGATTCAACATCGAACCAGTCAAGCCATCAGGAAAACGATTGCGTCGAAAAAGAAAAAAGCGACCTTAATGTAACATTTAAGTCGCATGTAGACGATAGAATTTTAGAAAATTTAGATTTCAAAACATCAGAAGATACCACAAATGATAATGAACATTTATCTTTGCAAGACTACTCAGAAGAGCAATCGAATCCTGTGGTTACCGTCAATGTGACCGATATAGATATCAAACCTCGAGTGCAAAGTCAAACTACTTCAGAAAACCTGACAGAACATAGTCCAGTGGTAGAAATATCAACAAAATCATCTGATATAACAAGCGATCAAACATCAGTTGTTCAGTTAGTTGACGGATCTCTGGTAAAAAATTCAGAAGAAAGTATTGACACAAATTCCCCTTCTAAATTGCATGCCGATGAAACAACTGACGGACGAAGACGTTTGTCGTTGCAAGAGTTTTTGGAAGAATCTTTAGAATCCATCAACAGCTCACTGGACCAAACCGATCAAACGAAACGCAACTCGAGCGTGGACTACGATCCAGACATTTTAGATAAAGATTTAAGTATAAGTACTAGTTTTGGATCCCAAGACTTTCAGCCTGGCGGCTCTGACCAACCTCTGGAAAAGGCATATGGAATACGAAAAGTGGAAATGTCTGTACAACGTGTGAAATCGTCGGACGAAGAATATTTCGAGCAAACCGAGAAAATATGTCTAGGTAACGACACAATCAAAGAACACGACGAGGCCGTTGTGGATGACCGGATTTACACGGTCAATGAATCCGACCTGAACGCCATAGTATGTGCGTCGTCTTTGCAAGAGGCTCTGACACTGTTGGATTCCAAAATTAAGTTAAAACGCAAAAAAAGGGTAGCAAAATGTTCAAAACGGTTTGATAGCGTATCCGTTGACGCTGAACAAAACGAACACTTCGCCATGGCTCGGGAATACTTTGAAAACATGGAACGACAACTGTCCAAGCAGCAATAACGGTTCTATATATTGTATTTTTTAGTTTTTAGTGTAAAATTCATTCATCAGAAAAAATATATATTAAGTTAGTCATCCAGAAAAAGTAAATCAAATTTCTAAGGGAGTTTACTGAATTCAACATTCGAATTAATAATTAACACTTTGTATGATATAATATTAACACCAGAGGGGAAAAAGGCCAAGACATCGCTATATCAGACATTCATTGTCTCGTAAATAATTACAATTTTCTGAAGACTTGGATTTAAATAGGAAAACAGAGGTCTCTAGTTAAAACTAAGAGTTCATATTGTGAGAGTTTTTGTTTTTAATCCTTCTAAATGGATTGACGAGGCGGCCCGATTTAAATTTGATAATTTTCTTTGTTAAGACCTAGATACATATTATATGCATGTGTATTCTTTAATAAAAAATGTTTAAAACTATGCTTAGGTACCGTGAACGAAATAAAATAATTTTCCTACCTATCTAATTATTATAAACATTTTAAACAACAATTATTTATTACTATTTACCCTATCCCATCTAGTATTTAAGTATTTATTAGTATACAACTAAATATTATAATATTATAACACATTGTTGTTATTGTTATGAATAAATCATTTTTCAAATCATTTTTAGCTTAAAGAATGTTTTTTAAATGAAAAATTCAAATTTTCCTTGTTATCGAATTAAAAATGAAAATTCAGGGTGAATTACTCAAGAGTCAAGCTATGTACCTGACATCCTACGGATTTTTTATTTGAATAAAGTACTATCTAAGGGGTGGGGGGGGGAGGTAAGTAGAAAACATTTGTGGCGACAATCTTACTGTGTAAATATTTATTTTTAATAATATTCGCACGTATCAACGTTTTAACTGTACGTCGTACGATTCAAAGGTTTCTTTCAAAATGTCAAATTCAAATGAATTTCTGTTGGAACTAACGGGATTGGCCGTCATGATGATGTTTTTTAGCGACGGCCAACACATCAACGACAGCGCCGACGACGGTCGATCGATCAAGTTGCCGGACAGGTCTAGGTCGGTCAAACTGACGAACGGTACATGCGACACGTGATAGATAAATTCTATTCAACACGATAATATGATATATTATTAATATCATTTTTAATAGTTACTGTTTTAAGGGTAAATAATAAAACAAATTACGGTTTGCATATTCGGTTTCCTCCCCGTACACGGTGGGTTGCGTTTCTTCCTGGCCATCTCCTCCACGGCCATCCGTATCATTGTCATGGCCGTCAGGAGATTTACAATGGACTTGCCTTGACTTTCAACAATGATAAGAACGCGTTAGGTTTCGTTATATGTACCTAACCTACCATTTGATTGGTTAACAGTTATGAGCCAGTAGTAGTAGAGTATTCTATAAAATGTTTAACCTTTTTAAAATTATTTTTTTGTGCACTTTTATAGTTAATAGTTAGTTCAAATTTTAAATATTTATAAACAATATAACGCCCCACATTGTTAGTGTTAAAACCCTAAAAAAATATAAGATTCTTAAGTGGCAACGTACATACTGCCTAAATTTTTTAAATTAAGTGTAATTTTCTGGAAAGGTTTTGGTGAACACACCAGTTTTGAATGAATACTTTTAAAATTATTCAAAGTGAAGGACGGGTAAAAGGGTGGAATTATTTTTATCTGAACGCAATACTAAACCTCATTCCCCCTCCCCCCTTAACATATTTAAACTCTAATGACTTTAAAAATAATCATTCAAAACTGTTTGTCTACCAGTCAAAATTCGTAGTAAATCATTCTTAATTTGAAAAGTTAATCAAATTTACTATATTGACCTAATTATTATTATTTTTTTTTGTAGGTACGCACGAAAAAAGTTATTAGTGATTTAAGAAATATTTTTTCTTTAATTTAATTATGCACTTATTAGTTATTATTACCCGTGCTAGTTAAACTTGAGTAATATGTACAAAATATGTTTGAAACATTTTTTTTTAAAACTGTGTAGAATTTTTAGTGTTTTTTTTTTGTTTCCTAATTTTCCTAATTGTTCTAATCAAACGATAGTTCAATCATTATTCGTAGGTATGATTATTTACTAAAATTTGATTCAAAAAAATATTAACTTAATAATGCCCAACTGTTGGCTGTTATTGATTTTCATCAATTCAAAGTAAGTCATAATAATTACTTGTTCCGTCACCAAATACGGTACGAACGTCAGACGGTTATTGCTCATCAACAGGTGTTGTAAATTGTGCAGGGTGGAAAGCAAGTACACCGCTCTGGAATCGGTCAGATAGTTGTCGCTCAGGTCCAATCTGGTCAGTGACAGGAAGCACGGGTCGTCGGCAATGCCCTCAGGAATCGTTTGCAGCCCGTTGGCTCTAAACGTCAACGATTGCAACAATTGGCATGTGGAAAGTCGCAGAAGGTCATCCGGACCAAGTGCATTTTCGGATAAGTCCAAGTGAGTCAAAGTGTCGGCCAATTCGCTGCCAATGCTGTCATCAACACAACACACACACAACACTGTTTGACTAAAGAAAATTAGCTTTGTGTAGGCAATATTTAAGAAAAAAGTGATTTAAATGTCGACCCTTTCAATCAGGTAACCGGTTAATTTGTATAAGCCAGACAAAATTTCGACTACTTAGGATGGCCCAATTTCAATTCCGTAAAGAGATTAGAAGAGTACTTTGGCCACTTTACTATGTTATGAAGAAAGCCGATTTTAATTTAAACATTTCAGTTTCTCGACATTAAACAAAAAAAAATGTGCAGTTTTTCCAATATTAAAACCCTATTTTTTTACATGAAAAAAATAAAAAATCTGTTTCCTACATAACCTAGTAAAGTTTCCAACGTAATCGAATGTCTTTACAGAATTGAAATCGGACAATCCTAAGTAGTCGAAATTTTGTCTGGCTTTTTGATCTAAATCGTCAAAAAACAGACCGTATGCAATCCCCTTGTTCTTATAATTTTTCTATATAAAATACAAATAAGAATTCATAATGTTTATCAGTATACAGTCAATACAAGAGTAATACTAAGAAAACTAAATACTTTTTTTATTTGTAAATTATTCATTCTTATTACTTCAGTAAAAATACTTAAAAGCTAGTCTGATTTATATTATACAAACATTATTGACCCTTTCAGATCTTTATTTAAATTTGTTTGTTTAAAACATTTTTTATTTCATCATACATACGGTTAGTGCCTAATTAAAACATAAACGTATTTTGTATTTTATGTGTATTTTATAAGATATTAGTTTGTCCCTAGAGAAGAAAATTCGGTGTTTATGAAGTCAAATAATAATATGCTAAAATGTAATAAAGATCAACTACGGGCCAGGACCGACTGTCAAAATGGGCTATTTTATCTGCGAAAAGTCAAGTTGCCGGAGACATTGATTTTGAGGATGTTATTTGCAATTTTGCAGCAATCAAATGGAGAAAAAATATAATTGTGACACCGAAAAACTTTTTACGTTTTTGCACAACGCTCTTCCGTTTAATACTATTTCGACTATTTTAAAGGGGGGGGGGGGTGGGGAGGGCACATATTATATTGAAATTTGTCCCAGACGCCAGAAGAACTTGCTACGGTTCTGCGAGGAGGTGCACAGCTCACATACGGTTCTATCGATTCCAGTTGGTTGTCACGCAAGCTCAAAGACTTCAGCGACTTGAACGTCCGCATTGTCGACAGGCGCAATCGATTGCCGTCGGCGGCGATTCCTTCGATTTTGTCAAACTCTCCAAAACACTCTCCTTCGACGTGCACATAACCGTATCCCGTTACGTCCAGATAAATCGAACGGTTTGCATTGTGGTTGACAAATATATTATCCGCCGTAAACTCCTCGAAGCCGTTTGTCTTGTAAAAGGCACCGTTTGGCAAACGGCGTTTGTACGACTGAAAAGGGTGGAAAGTGCTGTAAAAAAAAAAAAAAAAAATGGCACAAGGGCAAAAACGATGAATCGTGGATGATGGCTTTAGACGTGTTGATCGATATTCCCTTTCGCCGATCTAAGATTAAGAGACCGGATGACAAGAGATCGGCGCGATAAAAGATCACTATTAAGACGGATTAAATAGATCAAATCGTCAAATCCCAATAAAATCCCACATTAGATAGGTATCTGTGATTAAATCACACCTCTCATCACAAATCCTTTATCGGCTGTTTCTTGTCAAACATGTCCAGGCGAATTTGGGATTGTGCCCCCCCCCCAGGCTTAAACATAATATTATTAAAATTTAAACTGCCAAACTTTCCTATCAGTTATCCGGGAGTCGCCCACCTATACCAACAATTTGACAATGTGTATGTCTAATTATTATATTCCACCCATTATTCATCGTAAACAGCCGGATTTTAATAAAAATAAATAAATCACCGACTTTCGACCAAGTCTTACTGCGTCTTGTAGGTGAATCGACTATTGTGCCCTTGACAATAACCCAGTGGCCGACTGAACAATTTCTTTTGTAAGCCTCGAGTTCTGTACCTAATAAAGGTCGAATAGAGTAGAATGCAACAATATAACACACACCGGTATTGCAGATAATGAATAAAAGAAGTGACTTGTCTTTGGGAATTATTATAACTCCCCAGGAGTAAATAAGTAACTCGAACAAGAGTAGCGAATAAAACAACAGTTTATTTGTTTAAACCCAACAAATATTAAACCAAAAATAAAGGTTTAATTGGATGAATGTACATAATATGTCCAAAAAAAAACTTCCTAACTGGGTCGAGTTTTTACCAACTCCCTTTTACCCTTATTTGATTCAGCAATAGACATTATTTTGCATATTTAAAGTGCCTAAACTAATAACATACTGCTAGCACTACTCTCGAGTTAACCCAATATTTCCTTTTTAAATAAAATACTGTTGCAAGTTGTAAAAATGGATAAATTATAATTAAACATTTCTTGTACGAATCTTACTTTTAACGACAATACGTTTTCTTCTCGGAAACATTTTTAATTCAATTTCTTATCTTATATACTATATTTACTATTTTCAATAGTCACGGTTGTTTTATTCATGAATATCTATAGAAACACAATTAATAGTAATAACAAAATGATTTATATAGAACCATGTTGTCAGAATAAAAATCTACCAACAACAATAAATAATAATACTCACAATAGTGTTCGTAATTTTTGTGTGAATCAAATGAAAAACCTATTCAAGCATTTTTTTATATTTATTAAGACTTTTTTAAGAACTATAGTTATAATTTATGACTAAAATATTTTTTAAAAAAACGAGTATAAACATTAATATCTATGATTAAACATATAATTATTATTATTTTGAGCTCGAAGCATCTGCGAAACGTTTAGACACAGCTTCCCAATTCACAACGTCGAAAATTGCATTCACATAATCGGCACGTACATTTTTATACTGTAAATAGTAGGCGTGTTCCCAGACATCAATACCAAAAACAGGATAAAGTCCTAAAATGTAAAATATATAATTATATCGATAAATTAAAAAATATAAATTTACGCATCATTGTAATATGCATACCTGTAGTGGGAAGTAACGGATCTTGATTTGGGCAAGATGTAACGACCAATTGTTTAGTGGTAGAGTTGTATCCAAGCCAACCCCATCCTGAACCTTGAACAGCAACCGAAGCGGTGGACAATTGTTTTTTAAACTCGTCGAACGAACCAAAACTTTGGACTATTGCTTTTTCAAAATCACCTAAGACAAACACATTTGACAACGCATTAATTAACTAGTCGATTAAGGACAGTAGGTTTTTTATAATAGGTAGGCTTATTTTTAAAACTAGCCGAGGGCGCAAATTACGAACCAAAACTGGTACAATTGAACTTAAATAAGGCTGCCATTTAAAAATAAAGTCAATAAGTGGGAATTTTATTTTTTTTCTGAAAAAAAAAAGGTAAGGGCTTTATATTAAACAGCCGGAACATTAGTCCGATAACCAGAAATATGTTAACTTTACTTTTTGGACTGTTCGCTAAAAATTATATATATGTTAAATTAATTAGAAAATCCTGATTACCTGATGGCTTAGTGGAGCAAGGTGAAAGAGTTTCCCAAAATATGGAATGATTTATATGTCCCCCGCCATTGAATTTAAGCGCAGGGCTGAGGTTTATGATTGTAGCAATGTCTCCTAAGTAGAAAGAAATACATTTTTTACAATTATGTCTTATTTTATTTTTTATTTATTAAAGTGCAACCTTTCGATGTTGCAGCTTCCAATTTTTCCACTGTGTTGTTGTAGTTTACCACATAAGTATTATGATGTTTTTGATGGTGAATTTCCATGATTTCCCTCGATATAGTTGGCTCCAAATCTTTATATTCAAATTTAAGCGGCGGAAGTGTCGCTTTATTTCTAACTTGAGATGTGAATAGGCGACAAACGGGTGAACTGAAAAAATGGTTATTTTTAAAAACAGGTAATAAAGTGAGTTAAATTAAATAATAATATTTAAACAAATGATTTTTAATTTGTGATGAAAATAATTAGAACTCAAAAACACTCGAAAAATTAGTCAAACATTTTGAATAGTATATTAATATATACTTAGTTGAATTATTTGAACATTTAAATTTTTTCGTTATATAAATAAGTAAATCCAAATATTACAAACTATTCGATTATAGATTATAAATCACAACCCCTTATTTCAACTACTTAATTTGTGTATATTTTTCAACTAATTTATTATAGTATTTTTTTTTTACACAGATTTTGAATTTGTTTTTTGTCAAAAAAATAACAGTTGCTACACACATGTTAATAATATATTTATCTATGATAATAAATCCTAGATAAGGTCAAGTAAATTATTTCTAAGGCGCTATACAAACAATACATCAAACAAGATGAGGTACTAACATTTATTTAGAGAGTAGAGATATAGTTGAAAACAAAATTAATTTCAATATTAAACCAATTTCGATAGATAAACAAATAAATAGACCACGCTTTTATGGCAAGGTTTTCTTCGTATAATTTATTAAACAACATGTTTTTGGGGTCCATTGGTTAATTAAACGGTTTGCTATTTAACAAATTGTTATAAGAGTATTTGCCTAGGTTATCTTTGCACGCTTAATCAATGCAAATATTATAATATAGTATTTGCTATACTTGGATTTAGCTTTTGTCGGTTTCGAATAATTTCAACAGTGTACAAGTATTACAAAACTAGTAATATTACCTTTTTAACAACGACTGCACAATAGTTGCCATTTTATTGATGATCAAGGAGCACTGAAAAAAAACCAAAAGGAAAAAAGAAATGTTTAACGTTGATCTGTGAAATGGGTAAATCGCAAAACGAATGCAGTGGAAATACCCTAACCGATTTGACTTGAATTAATTATTGAATTATTGACGATTAAGACTTGAGTACAAAAATATCTCTTGTACATAGAAATTAGAAGCAAAACCAAAGTGAACCGTAAACACTAAACAAGTCCACAACTTGCCGACTATCGGACTATAGATAGCATAACAATTAATGATAACAGCTGATAAGTGATAAACCTTTAGGTCAATGTCAAATGATAATATTATTTGAAAAGCACATTTCCAAAACCGTACGCGCCAGTTCGAATAAAAGAGATATTTGGGGAAACTATAAGGACACATATCCTTTAAAAAAAAACCGTAAAAATGTGTTTATGGAAAAGCGTGTAGGTCAAAGCAATATGGTCATTGAAAAAAAATGTTGGTATCGTTAAAAAAAAAAGAACTAACTAGGTTCTCTCGACGGTTTTTTTTTTAGAAAACTTAAATTTGACCTTAAAGAACAAGCACTTGAAAAAGTAAAAAAATGTCAAAATTAAAATATAAATTGTGAAAGTTAGATTAATAATATAAAAAAAACCGACGAGAGAACCCAAATAAAGTTTTCATTGTTTTTAAAATGTAAAAAAAAAATGTCTACGATTATTACTTACAATTAGTCAATAAAATAGAAAATATTCGTAGCCATATGATTAGATGAAAAAAATGTTTTAAATCGCTGTCAAGGTTGCTGTGATAGTCTGTAAAATAATTTAACCAAAAAAGAGTCCTAATAATTACAACTTTAGGAAGGGGGGGAGGGAAATGAAAATCACTAACTTCTCAGTCTTGGAAATGTTACTTTTGTAACATAATGAAATCACTTTACTCGTTATGTCAAAAAATAAATTACATAAATTAAACTAAAATATTAATATTATTAATTAAATTAAAATAACTAAATAATTTACATAAATTAGTAATTACTTTTCGTTAATCAAAAATAAAATGACTGTAACAAAATTACTTTTTCTTATGAAAACTAAAATTTTAATTGATTTTTTTTTATGAAGTTGGGACTGAAATTTTATCGTTATTTACCAAGTGGTTAGTAGTATTAGTCAAAGTTGAATGGTTTTTAATTCAGTACTGAATATTGAACTAAAACAACAGTTATTTTTCTCACTAAATTTCAAAGTTAAACATTTTTTTGTTTTACATTTTGAAACGCGTTAGTAGTTTTAAACTACTTATGCAAAATTACTTTTTCAATACTATGCACAGAATGTAATGAAATTACGCAAGCAAAATAATTTTAAATCTAATTAAAATTGTAATTCAAGTCCAAGTGATGAGGAGTTTTAATTTATTTTTAAACCGAAAATTTATGATGGAATAATTTCATTTAAGCTTCGACGGTGAGCTGAGACACTATTATTATTATTTTTGTGTCCAAACTGACGATAAGTTTTTAACCGTTGGACCGACTGTTTCATGTGCAGTCGTGTATTTAGCGAGACACAATCTTTTCATTAGCAAATCCTGAAGCCAAACTAGTCATTCATTAATAGAAGTGATATAATTTAGATGACATTTTGGTCTCACTTTATTTTTGGTAAAATTATGATAAAAAAAAATTCTAAGTACTTAGAACACTTAAATGTTTACAACAATAAAATACGTTTAATTAAATAACTATTATTATTCAAATAGATGAATAGAACGGAGTTTTAAAACGTAAAATATATACAATTTACAAACAAGCAAACAAAATGCTTTTAAATATTAAATTTATCATTTAGACACGCGAATAAATATAAAAATAAATTTTAATGTATCCTGGTCAAATCTTCAACGAGTTTAATGACGTCGCTTAGGATGAGGTTGGCGTCTTTTGTAACTTTCCTAAACTGACAATCGTATGAACCCTACGGACATAAATAAAAACAATATGGTTTTTGAGCACAATTTATCGGTAAAAAAACAAACAAATACAATGTTTACCTTTAGTCCTTCGATGACAGCACTCATTTCAGATTTTGGTAAATCTAAGAAACTCTCAATTAAATCGCCATCGACAAATCCTTCGGCTAGTTCAGTTCTTATCTCCGTATGATAACTGCGCCAATTCCTATGTGTGATTTTGCCTACTCCTTTGATTACATTAGCTAAACTATCTTGTAAGTCTGTTAGGAACTCAAACATTTTCGGGCTCAACTGTGTAACTAAACCTAAATCAAATGTGATATTTTACTAATTTAACATTGAGACAGCAAAATACGCGCAAGATTTTTCGTCTTCTCTGAACAAACGACGACAATTGTTTTTTTTCACTTACCTAATGCACCACTACACGTGCCATAAAGAATTCCCCCTTGCGTCGAAACATACGTGTCCGTGAAATGTTGCATGACTAACGAACCGTGCCGGAAAACATTCACTAAATCGCCCAAATGGAATTGTCCGATTTCTTGAAGTTGATGTCTGTCCTCGTCACTAGTTAACGTGCTACGAATAAAACAACAATTGTGTTTATTATTTCTTTTGTAAAAAACATAAGGAAACACTTTTTTTTTTTTTTTTAAACAAAATTTTACTATGCACCTGTCTTTTTGAATAATAAATAAGTTTTTTTCGTTTTCAGCTCCAATGAAAATATCGTCGTCGATGATCTCTATGGCCGTAGACCATTTGGGACAATAATCTCTGGCAATCTACGAGTAATAATAAAAATAAATTGTTAACAATTATTACTCGGAACCTCTTTTAATATAACTACTAAGAATACCTCTTCGAAACTGCCTTCCATGGCTTTGTACTGCAACAATGTCAGCGATCGCATCAAATCTCCACAAATGATAAAGTCGCCTTTGGTTTTTACAAATAATGCGACAATGTTGTTGAAATGGCTACATTCAAGTCTCAACTCTTTATCGGCAGTCCACTCAAAAAGGCGCACCTAAATATAATTAATGAATACATTTAAACAATTTTTAAAATGCACCTATTGGGAAGGACAAGCCTGTATTAAAGTATATAAAATAAATATTGATGATATATGAGGCACGTTCAAATTAAGATTAAAATTAGTGAGTTCATTTTACATAGAATATCCCAAATGCAAATGGTAAACAGATAATTTTGTAAAAAAAATGTCAAACACATTGTTATATTTAATTCACAAAACACACATTGAACTTACCGTACAATTAACTGCGGCTAAGAGTTTACCGTTAAACTCGGCCATGGCGTAGCAGGCTCCTTTAACTTCTTTTTCAGTTATTTGGGTCAATTTCGACGACGAATCGTCCCACTGGAATATAAGAATACGTCCTAATTTCGGATCCTGGTCTTCTGGATTCACCACGGCCGTTCCCAGGATGTAATACGTCGTCGGATCATCTCCCAGCTTGGCGGATATAATACTCAATGCGTATTCATTGGTGTTCAACTGATGAGCATGTAATACTGAAAGTATAAATCAATAATTTAGACTCAATCGTAGTCAGGTCAAAACGTATGTCAGTGTTACTTACCTTCGAATGTGTTTTGATCGAGTATCAACATATTATGTATTTCCACTTCAAGGCCGTATTCACTGTTTCCTATATTGAGTGATCCCTGATTGCTATTTGCCGTCGACGAATTACTGGGAATACGATTACTGACGGCACCCGAAACATTTTGAGCGTTAGTACTGGCACTGGGTCTAGCGGGAACCAAATTGATTCCTTCGTGGACGTCGATTCTCATTGTTATCACACCAAATGACTAAAGCAGTTATTATTTTATTATACATATTTTTAGATGTTATTACTCTCATTTAGGGCTGCCACTTAACAAATAAAGTTAATAAGTGAGGAGTGAACAAATTTTTTTCTTGAAAATATAGTAATTATGATGTTTTTTCACTACTTTTTTTTTTTACAATGTTATAAAATGTCTGAACATTTATAATTTTTGGTATTTTCTAGAGTGATAACACCCTTAAAGCTTACATTTTTAAGTTACGAATAATAAACTGAAAATAAAAACTTGTCAAGCTGGAAAATTAATTTAAAAAAAAAACTAAAGCTATATTATATCTATAATTATGGAAATTTTTATACTGTTAATTTTTTTATTTTTATGGGTTGGCTGTATGAAGGAAATCGGTTTAGTAGTTAAATAATTTGTGTGTGTTTAAATACCACTACATTTTGCCAACACATCAATACTAGAAAAAAAGTTAGCCGATATAAATTTTTTTGGTAGAGGCCTATTGTGTTAATGTATAATATTTTACAACATAGAAAAAAGTGAGAATGACAACTAAAACACTAAAATAGTGATAAAATGTGAGAAAAGTGATCGAGTTGCAGCCCTGTTTAATAGTCTTAATCAACAGTAAAATATACTTTGCTGTTCTCTTGATGTGCGATTCGCCGAGGCGCTTCTCCCAGTGGTATAGTGCGTATATGTAATTTTTGCATTTCATCTATTGTTCCGATTATAATTGATGAATCTGTAGCCATGGCCAAACTTAATAGTAAAATAAATATATTAGTGGTTTAAATTAAAGAATATAATAATTGCCAACTCAAAAGAAGTGTAACTCACCTGTCTGGATAACTTTTAGTATTTAGCGAACACATGTGGTTGACTTTCCGTAGATTAACATTCGAGAAAATTAACTTATTATTTGATGAATATATTACCGTTGGATGGTCTGAACACGCAAAAACACTCGTAGTTGAAAGCGATTGGAATTTTTTTATCAGTGTAGGTTGAGTACCAAGATTTACCTACAAGCGAACGTTTGAATATTTATGATTTCAATTTAATCTAAGATTCGATTACGATCACTAATCTATTACTACAACATACTTTTCTCTTATCGCTTAGAATTCCTGTTTCTGGATTCAAGTGAAAATAGCATAAACTTCCATCACCCAATGCACATAGTAAATAGTGTATATTTTCATAAGTCACCATCAATATTGAACGAGGAATTATTTCTGTAAATAACAATAATTATTAAATTAATATTAATGTATTTTTCGATAGTAAAGAATTAAAGGTACTCGTTACCTTCTCCAAGAGGTTCTCTAACAAGTTCTGTAAAGTCAGGCAGTTGGAGTATTTTAACTGATATGTCCATCCACAAACCGACGGCCACCAAACTATTGGTTTTGCCAAATTCATCTTTGAATGAACAAACATCGAGACAAGATACTTCATGTTCTAGTGTAATAAATCTAAAATGTGAAACAATAATTTAGCATACTATTCATTTTCATTTCATAGGCTATATATACAATAATTACCCATTTTGAACAACTTTATCTGTATCTATTTCTATGTAGTATAAGCTATTGCCAGTGGCGCAAATCGCTTGTTGGTTATTACATGACACTACGTTTATACTTTTGGCAGCGGGCACGGTCCATTCGCTCACTAACTTTTTGGATTGCAAACATATCAATCGAACACTGTTCGACGTTATCTGGACCATTTTATTATCGGCCGTGTTGCCACAATAGAACGTTTGCAAATCGGACTGGAACCCTTCCAAATCTACCTCTTCGACCTCGTCTCCGTTGTATGCCAATACTCTACTATGACCGACAAACGATAAAACCAGAGTGTCATCAAGATGACTATTTAAAGCCACACTCAGAGGCCACATTCCTTTGATTCCAACTAAATCAATTGTGGCAACTTCCTGAATACCGATTCCATTGCGTATTATTCGAAGCGATCCTTCTTTATACGCTCCTGAAATTAAATTAAATTTAATTGTAAGTGTATTTTTTCCCTTAATTAATATGCATACCCGAACATGTGACAACTTGCCCCTGACCCTGTCGTTCCAAATCGATTACACACATATCGAGAATTGGTCCTAAATTCATGAAGGTATCCAGTACGGTAATGTATGAACCATATTGATCGGGTTTGTTATTAAGTCTGATGAGCTGAGAGTCACCGACCCGCGATGCTACATAAATCACCTTGTTGTCGAGATAAGTAAGGGACTCTGGTATACTTATCTCTCCTAAAAAAATTACAAACGTACCGTATATTTTTAGTTTTGTTTATTATCATATTGAATTACACGTTCAATGTGTGCATAGAAGTCGTATTGGTACAACTAAATTATTTTCACTTTTACAGTTAGATTTTTCATTCATTATTCTGAACTCACTTTTTTTTTTAACTTTAAGATGGATAAATTACATACTTTACTTTGTTGTTGGAAATATTTGATTTAAAAAAAAACACCTACCAGATAAAATGTATACTTAAATCTAAACATAAAGCGTGTTATTAACTTCAAAATTGTTTTTTTGCATAATATTTCAAAAGAGTAATAAAAATTATAAAGTTATTTAAAATAATTCAATCAAATAATAAATGTATTTGGAAATAAATTTTTTTATTTAACAACACTCATTTTTACTTAAAATTAACTAGGAGAAGTTTCATTAAATTCAATGAGATCATTCTAATGTCTTCCCCTTGGTAATAACAATTTACCTAATAAATCGACTTTTGGATCTCTAATTTTGAACGTTCCATCCGAATTCCTTTCGTAGTTCAACAATAACATGAATAAATGGCCAGCCATATCTCCAAGTAGATATCGAGTTCCTTCTGGATCCACTCTTGTATAGCATATAATTGTACTTTGCTACAACACAGGTACGAAAACGACAATTAAATTAACTTTTCTTTCAAATTTAATATCTCCGTTTACCTACCTTTATAACTGGTGGAGAAATAGCAATGAAAAATGAACCGTTATGATAAAGTACCGACTCTCTACCAATAACGATGGCACCACAAAGAGGTTCTGGAACGGGTATAATTATCGAAGCCTCTGTTTCTACATTTTCTTGTTTCCAAGGAGTCTAAAATAAGATTATAATTACATAAATTAGTTAACAAACTATGTAAATAGTTATTTTGTAGTAAGAGAATTTAATAAAAATATTATTATCGTTTTATTTAGATAAGCACTGATTTAATTCTAAAAAAACCGATACAGAACGGAGTGCCCATGAGGCAAGAGCACCAGACTATGACAACACAATTAATGGCCAGGCATTTTGTGAGTGGACAGATAATATATTACATTGAATGCAAGACAACTCTGTCATTGTCATAAACCAGATCATACCACTCGGTGAAGACTCGTGAAGACACTCAGATAAAGCTCTGACATCCAGTATAAAAAATGTCGACATTATAAAGTGGTTGGAGGATAAGGAAGAGGCACTGAACTCAATTGAGTTCAGTCAGGAGAAATCATAGACAAGCCTACTATCATCCATCAACTTATGGAAATAGTCAAACATATAATTTATTTTAATATTATGTTTTTTTTTATGCATTTTTATAATTTGTTTAAATTAATATGAAATTTATACCGTTTTATTAATGTTTTTAATTATGTGTTTGAACTTATAATATAAAATTTCCTTCTATTCTGAGTCTAATGACATGTAAGCGTACAGGTAGTGCATATAAATTAAAATATTAATACGAGTAAGCGAGCAACATAAACGATCAATCACAGAACGCCTGGATCTTAGCTGAAGTCTGACTCTTTTGGCACATCTGTATGCATGCGCAAAAGTGGGTAAACTTAAGTGGATACACTCTAGTGCTCGCCCTGCCTCATGTGGTCTCGTCGAGAACCAAAACGCAATGTTTTTTCTGTTGATTAATACCTTACCTTAACAAATTCCTTGTCTTTTATAGACAATTCTTTAGCTTTAATATGACGCCCCATGGTATCTTGATGAATAACTAGAATAGTCGGATTTGCGCATCCGTACAAAAAATCAATGTCTTGTACTTCTACTTCGTCCATTCTAAAAACCAAATAAAATTATTTACTGTATTTTAAATATATCATTACAATTATACTGCTATACCTTAAACAATAAGCCTTCAATTCCCCTTCCTTATCCAGAGGTATAATCTTAAATAAGCCATCATATATTTTAAGACCAATCACTCTGGCACTAGGATCAATAACGGCCATAATTCCAACTTCTGATATCTTGCCAACATTGTCAGATATGTTGCCATGTGCTTTAGTAATAATTTCAATGTTACCGTTAACTTGATTACATTCTAATATCATAGTATTGAACCGAGCCGTCACTACAAACAATAAGTCTTTCTTCATTTGCTAAAAACAAGCAAGAACAATAATGTTAAATTTTTAACAAAATGCAATAAATAAAAAAAACATTAATAATTTCATACTTTTTGTCTGAATAGTTTCATGATTTCAATTTTTCCATACAGCGCTATCTCTTTGATTGGCTGCAAGCCTTCTTCGGTGACTAAATATATTTCAATCCGATTGAATCTTGCGACAATCAAATTACGATCCGTCGGTGACGTGAAATTTCCTATGAAAAATGTATATTATTTAATTTTAATTTATTTAAATACACAAATCTAAGTCCAAAAATTAAACCTTATCGAGTTGACTTAATTAAAAACATTCAGTGGCCTATCAGCAGTTATAACCCAAAGTGAAACAAAAAACCTATTTTTTTTTAAATGAAACCCAGCAAATTTTGAATCATTCTAAGAAAGAATTTGTGCAAATACATGTACTCCAGCATCAATTAAATACAAGTTAAATATTATAACGAGCAAATTAAAAAAATTTAAAACGGTTATTTCGATCATTTCAAGGTAAATACGAGTTGGATATATTTTTGATACGTAATCATTATTTATTTTTGAACATTTAGTTCCCAAGGCTATATTTTTCAAGTGTATTGTTGTCACTGTCATTGCCGTCTTAACTAGAGCAAACTACCGCAGCGTTGGGTTGAAGAACTTTTTATAATCATTTATGATAATAATTGTAATCGTACCAGAAATACTTGTGCACACAGCAGTGGCTTTGTGAGCCGTTACTGTATAAAATAGAGAAGCCATCGTATTCAGTGTATCCGATGCGAATCCTTTTTTAAACTATCATTTAAATCTGCACCGTGAGATCGTTACACGACGGTGTCGGGCGTTATTAGTAACGGTTAATAAACTAACAAAATAAAAAAATGTATAAAATTAAAAACAATATTATATTAAAAGGAACAAAAAAAAAACAACAATTTTCGCACACCGTCCGTCCACACGTTATAATCAAATCGTCGGAAATCGTGCGGGATTTTGACTGTGCCGAGCGCGCTCGTACCCAAACACCGGTATCGTCGGTAGGTAGAAGACTTTGCAGTGTAGCCACTACAGCGCCGCGCCTTGGCAAAGGTCGGCTACACTGTTGCCACGGCGCTGCTATCATCGAAAGTAGTGAGGAAAAAAAAATGTTACAATTTGATAAAATTTCGTTAGAAACATTTCATTTTGCACTCCGCCGCCGATTTGCATGTCTGTCAGTCTCGTGAACCGTAATGTGTCCGATTAGCTGAACACAACCGTTCAAAATCCACCGGCCGAGATGAGTTCAAAAGACAACAAGACGTTCGAAAAGTTAAAACAATTTTTTCGTATCAACAAAGGAGCGTCAAATGCAGGTCAGTGTGTACTTATCTTACTTGTTGGCTGTGCGACCAATTGAACTGTTAACCATATAATTAACAGCATGTGTCTCGTTTAAACGTAACTTGTAATAAATCGGTACATCTTTGTTATGTTACCAGGAGCTCTTCGTGTTAAAGAGGATTACACGCTTACTGTGGAACAAGAACGCGAAATATCGTCAGAAACGACGCTGAGCAACAGAATCAGAGCCATCAGAGAATTAACAGAAGTAGCACGTTCACATCGTCTCGAAGAAGTATACACATTTTATATTATCTTTGATATTTCTACCAGCCACCACTTTTTAATTTACAAAATTATACTGTTTTCGAACAATTTTAGTTGAACTTCTCAACTTTTTTATTCTTCAAAATTTGTTTTTTTACCCCAAAGACAATGACTTTTTAAATCTTCTGTGGTCATGCTTGTTTTTGAAATAGACAAAAAACTGCTTTAACGTTCCGTGTTTTTTTTTTTAATTTAAAAAATCCCAATAATATTTTTAAAATGGGACTTAGGAAAAAAATGTTTTTCTAAAAGTGCTGTTTTATCCTAAAATGTTTGTGGTAATACAAATTTTTGAGTCTCAATTTAGATATCCACATACTCTAGTTCAAATGTTGCGCAAAACAGCCCTAGCGCCTGCGCTGAGGTGTTTAAATAGCCACAATTTTTGAACCAGCTGAGTCAGTGAATTTAAGATTATTAATCTGTGAAAAAAACACTGTAATTCTGTGAAAAAGTAATCTCTTAAAATAATTACACTTTTTTAAAACAAACCCTAGGGCTTCCAAAACAACTCGCCGTATTGAGTTAAGTTTTTAGTTTTGCTGCTAAATTTATCTAGTATATAATGTTTTGTCAAATGTAAAATTAAATTTTCAATTCCACAGAATGCTGTTGAGACGTTATGGACTCTGGTACAAGATTTGTTCAGTAACGATGTCGCAAAAGAACACCGTAATATCGCTTTCTCATTTATCAAAAACATAATTATTGGTCAATACGAAACACTTGGTATTATGCGAAAACATATTTTCAATTTCATTAAAAGTCACGAGATAGCAGAAGATCTGTCATGCAGGTAAAAATTCTTCCTGTTGACGTTACAATTTTTTAACTATAATAATAACTGTACACATACAAACAATTTTATGTGATTTTAAGTTGTTCACATTTTCATGTATACAAATTCGTAAAAACAATAGGACAAACTTTTAAAAAAGTTGTACTTAAATCTATTAATTCTCAGCCTTGCATTGAATATGATATTAGAAATTCAACTTTCAACTATTTTTGTGAACGATAAAAAAAATAGAAAAACTAAATTTTAATACCTTTTTTAGGTTGGAGTTGTTAGAAAAACTCACAGAACACGGCCGTGACATTGTTTATTTAGAAGAAGAAATTTGCCCTTGGCTTACGTGCTGGGGTGCCTCTGAGTTAGTTCCCGCCGGTTTCACGATTGAATGGTTACAAATGTCCATTAATCTTATTAAATACAACGGATCATACCTAGACGATGAAGTAATCCACACTGTTGTCCAGTACGTTAATGTTATCTCTGTAAAATCTTTGTCTTAATAATTTATTATTAAATATTTTATTCTTCATCAACAGAAGCACTTTTTACGTATGTTGTCATATCCAAGACAGAGAAGTTGTCATTGAAAGTCTTCAACTTTTGGACACAATCATATGCTACAGTCATTTGCCACCGCCTTCTCTGCCGATATTCATAGCCACTCTGTGCCATACTGCAAATTCAGAAGCGTACTGCGCACAATGTTGGAAAGTAATAAATAAACAATGGAAAGACTGATAACTTTTCGACAGTTTATTTTAACTTAAATTATATTATTTAGACCATGAGAAAACTTTTGGGAACCCACATGGGCTACTCGGCTTTGCACTTGATTTGTCAGTTGCTCCACAAAGAACAATCGAATCGCAACGTTGGCCTTGTACGAGGCGGCGTATTCTATATAAACATGGCGTTGTGGAGTAACAAACAGATTACATCTTTTAAAATATCACTGCTTTCGGTTTTGCCTTCAATTTATTTGGTAAGTTTATCTTTAAAGACAAACTCCTTTATCCAGTTCAGGTGGATCTACTTATCTATTTTAGAGGACCACATTGTAATTTCCTCGAAAGTAACTTGATTATTTTTTTTTACTACTATTACGTACACCATACTGTGTGATATTTCTTCATCTTCACTCCCAACTACATGGGGTCAGCCACCCTAGTACAAGTTTTTTTTTTTATCGTAAATTTTTGTCTATTATAAATCTGATAAGTCTGGACACTTCAAATACCTTGCCATAGACCATAGGTAGAGTCGCCCCCGTCTTGGTCTATTACATAAATTATTAACATGGAAATACTTGTAGGCACTGTCTTGCGATCATCCAATAGTAGTGTTGGAAGTCGTATTAGGCATGGAATCGTTGGTAACGAAAAACGGTGCCACTTTGCAAAACATGGTCTGGGAAAAAGTTTTGAAAATATTGAAAAGCACTGCCGAGTTTGTTAGTAAGTAGTAAAGTTTTTTTTATATATTAGCAAGGTTGTCTAAAAAATCTCCAATTCAATGAAAACCCGCCTAATTTTTTTTTTTTTAATTCCCAGTCAGCCCAACCCCACATAAATTATGAAAATATAATCTACCATTAAACAAGAATTATTATTCAGTATTCAATAATTTAATATTTTATACTTATAATTTAACTTTCATTTATTTTAATAAAGTATAAACAATTGCTTCTAATTTTAATTACACTTAATAACTCTTTTAGTACATTATATCAGGAACGAAATTTTAAAGGTCAATTTTCAACATATTTTGTTTAGACTTTAATTGAAAACTTAAATTAAACTTTTAAAAAAAAACATCCCATTTTAAAATTAAAAAGTGACATGCTTGTTTTTTCTCTTCGTTTAAGCTTGCCCATGGGATGATTTTTCTTCCACCCAAATTAATGGAACTTGGTTGGGCTTTATTAAAAAATAACTAGTTTATTCCAATACTATATTAGGAGGTATTACTTTATCATGTATCCAGTGGCGGCGCCAGAACTTTTTGTCCGGGTGGGCCAAACTGGGGCCACTGATTTATAGGAAGGGCCAGTGGCGTAACAAAAATTGCCTTACCTATCGGGTGGTAAAGACTTACAATACTACAGGTTAATAAAAAATAAAGGTCACTATCGAGGGTAATACCAGCCAATTTTTAAAACTTCAATAACCCTCCCTTTTCGGTATGTTACTGAGTAAAGTCATAATATTACCAATTAAGCAACACTTCTTAAGAAAAATATAACAATTAACATATATTTTCAAAATTACAATACTACAATGAACAATAAACAAAAATACTTTGAAATCATACAGGGTGGGCCAGCCGGAGGCCGAGAAGATTTTAGGGTAGGCCGCGGCCTACCCTGGCCCTACCCCTGGCGCCGCCACTGCATGTACCGATTTAAAATTTAATCCAATATTATTTTTCAGACCGAAATAATGCCAATTCCATACCGGTGATTGTTGATCACATTAATGAAACGCTCACAAAAATCGAGTCTCTAGTGTTTGCCAATTCTTACAACGGCACTTTAGACGGCATTTATGATGTCGTTGAGACGTTTTCTCTACACAGACCAGTAAAATAAGAAACATATTTATTTTTTATTTTTACATTTAACGTGTATAATATATGTATTTTTACAGGAGTCTTCGGTTTTCAATTTGATGGCGTACAGAAAAGAGTTTTTGGTTCCCACCCAATATCGATGGATTGAAAATTTGTCATCGTTTTTAAATCATTTCTATACCAAGGAGAACAGAACTCCCATACGAATTCATGCAGTAACAAAAACACTCGAAGAAGTTTATCGACATAACAGGTATTGACAATATTGTATAGAACTCATATTTTATTGTAACCAATTTTTATACAATTATAAAATAAAATAAAACAACTTACAGCGCAATATATGGAAAAGAACTTATGAATGTAATTCTAGCGACTTTTGCCGAAGTCGCTAATGATGCTGATCCATGCGTTAGACAAGCGGTTTGTCAAATAATTATTGGAATTTGTGCTGAATGTGACAGTCAATATCATATCCAACTATTTGAAATATTAGAAAAAGTATGTTCTACATTTTTTTTATAATTCTCTTGTTATCATTTTCTAATATGTATTTAGATTCAACTAAGTTCATTTATACAACGACTGTTATTAAGTTAAAACTATATTGTGTAGCTTGTCGCTACTTACAAATGTTTGAGATTATTTTTATTTTTTATTTCCATAATAATATTTATTTCAATTATTCTTATTTTTTGAAACATAATAGATACTATTAAGACCATATCGGTTGAATATTGCAATTCCTTTACAAGAACATGACACAGACGACATCAAATTAACTGTTGAAGGTCTTTCAAAGTTGTTTTCAAACTTTCTATACCAACATTCTACTACATCTGCCGAACGAATTCTCGCAATGCTCATCAGACACTTAAGACATCATTACGACCAACCAATAGTATTAGATAATTGTCATTCAATACGTTTAATGGTAAAATTTTAAATATTTTGTTACCTCTGAGTAGTATTTTTCTTATCAATTATTATTTTCGGTTCACTCAATTAAACATTTTTTTTTTTTAGATTTTCAAATTGTTAGCTAAACTACAAGTAGACTCTAGGTATAGACTAGGATTTAAAGGATTAAACGGGTATTCTTCATTTATATATGTGGAACGCAGTGGTTTTGGGATATTATCGCACAGTCCAAATTCATCAATGGAAGACCATCAGTCAAAGGATGACAGTTTGGTGCAGTTTAGTCAAATATCGTTAGCCGCAGCGTGCAAGGCCGTGATAACAGCTTTAAAAGAAGAGCTCGGTAAAGCATGAACCAAAATTTGGAAATGGATTATAGCATCTTTAAAGAGTCTAATGGCGTTTGGTGTGAAGCAATTTAACTCTGTAGATATATTGCATCCTGATTTTTAGGATGTGAGTATGTGTCTGTGAGTATGCTGGTATGTGTTGATTGACCACAACGTGTATGGCGTAGGATGTTTTATTAAATTTTTGTTCAAGAAGAAAAGAGAACCGTGGCTATTCTAATTTTATATTGCACGCTTTTCTCAATCAAAGTATAAAACCTTCTTTTTTTTTTCCAGATTGGACAGTGTTGTGCTATATTTTATCAGAAGTACCTGCAATTCTGAAGAACAAAGCGTTAATGTTGTCTGGAAATGCGGAATTCGATCCTGCGTGTGAATTAGTTTCAACCTTATGTTTGTTGGTTTGTTATTATTTCTAGCTTCAGTACTTTTTAGTTATATATAATTGGGTGGCTCTTATTTTAATGCAACTACAATGGCTACACCTTCTAAAAAAGTTTGAAAAGGATAAAAAAATAGACCAACAAAAATGTCTGGTGTTTTTTTTATGTTAACACGTAGCACCAGTCCAACTGCGAAAGAAATCAAATTAAAAGTGTATTGAAGTTAATTTTGGCGCACAAATTGGGCATAATTCAGGGGGGGGGAGGGAAGGAGCTAAAAATATTTTTTTTTTGGAATTGTTTTATGGCTGGTTTTATGATCAGTTAAAAAAAATTTTGACACTAGTATTAAGAAAATCTGTCGTTTACTGATTGAGTGACTTTGTAATAAAATTACATTGCAGCAAATACCGTGGAATAATTCATTTTTTATTTACATCCATTTCGTACCAAAAAACTAAATAACCTAAAACTCTACTAAACCCAAAATAAGAGCCACCCGTATCTACAGTTTCACAGTTAAATATTCTGTTTTGTATTAGGTGAACGATAAAAGTGTTGTTAGAACATTAAAAAATACCCCTTCAAAATGGCTAAAAACCGATTTTCAAATCGCCGTCTATCCAGCACTAGCAGCGTTCGTTTCATATCACAATAGTATCGAGCCATCTCTCCAGCAAAAGCTTGTTAAATGCTTACAATCAGGTAAAAGTCTTAGTGTCTCTGTGAAGACAAATTATTTTTGAATGATTCTGGTAATAATAGTTGATAATTAACAAACAGTTTTCATTCAGGTCACTCAACCGTGAAAAACCTTGTCATTTTTAAACGGCATATTTTAGAATCGTTTTATTCACAAACTCAAAAATGATGTGACCTATCTTTTTAGTTGATAATCTTCCACTAAGTTGTGTAGTGTTTAATTTTTTAGTTTTTGGGGAGTTAAATTAATATTAACCTGGCACATTCACACATTTTGGCATACTGTTCAGTATTGTTTGTTATTGGGTTAAAAATAAATAATAATTTCAATTTTAAACATAAAATTATGACTCTAATCTTGATGAGACGTCTAATTTTCAGATCTTAATCCGTTAAAAATAAAAATAAAATTTCTATATCTCCTAGGGCAGAGGGCTTAAGATATTTTTTCGGTTTGTCAATGTTTATCAACAGTACTTTACACACCTTTGGAATTAATTTTTTTGGATTCTTTTCTCAAATTTGAAGTTTTTAAAATGTTCACCCAATCAAGTATAATTTCCGGTCTATAGACTTACTGTACAAAGTAGTCTATTCAGCGATTTAGGAGGAGATATCTGTCAAAAAAATGAATACCATTGTAAAAATAATTCCTTTCTCATCTGCACATCATAGCTTAAATCATAGAAAATACCTTAATTTAATATTCTTATTCAAACTTTTAAATAATAATATCGATTTTCAACCTATACTAGAAAAACTTGACTTTAATACAGTTACATTTTTCATATCTATAACAAATACTAATTATTCATTCTTATCTCATGCGATAGTTCTTATGTCGGTCGGTAATTCTGTTAATATTAGATATGCATGTTTTTTTGTAATCAAAATTACATCAAATCTATCCGTAATTATATTTTTTTAATATGTTATATGTATATAAGTGGAATTTTTTTTCTTAGGTTTGGTCAACCGTTGTATAGGACCTGTTGTAATGGCATTAACTACGTGCATTCTAGAAATGAGAGACATCATGGTGAAGTTATTACCTGAAGTTTTATTAAATATGTCTAAACTGTCAGCCACGGCACAAATTGCTGTGCCCGTTTTAGAGTTCCTTTCCAGTGAGTAATTTTTAAAAATTAAAAATAAACCATTATGTAAATATTGCATGAAAACATATTTCGTATTCTTCCAGTGCTGAGTCGTCTTCCAAAAGTGTTTTCTAACTTTGTAGCCGATCAATATATGTCTGTGTTTGCCATTGCATTGCCATACACTAATCCTTTTAAATACAACCACTATACGGTATCGTTAGCTCATCGAGTGATCGCTATTTGGTTCCTGAAATGCCGTACATCATTTCGGAGAAATTTCGTAGAGTTTATTAAAAAAGTAATTGTTTCTAATAAAAAATATAATAAATGTACATGGCAAAGACCTAAAACATAAAACACAGAGTCACCTTCGTTTTGTATTAATAAAGGCTTGTCCATTTCAGGGTTTAACGCAAAACATTTTGGTTCCTTTTGAAGGACATACTATTTCTAAGGGCGAAATCTATAATGAAGATTCGTCTAGTAGAAAACGAAGTTCCAGTCTAACAGAACAAGTAAATAAAAAAACATTCAAGTACAATATATATTTATAATACAATCGTTTTATCTATTTCAAGGGCAGTCGAAGGCGTGATCGATCAATAATAGGTGTTAGCCGTAGTCCAATGAATGATTTGAAACCGCCAATTGACGATAAGCTCTTAATTTTTCATAAAGAACTAACAGAAACATGTATGGACTTTTTAGCTAGATACGCGTTTGCTACTTGTTCTGCTCTGCCTAAAAGGTAATAATTGTACTAATGGTCGATCTCACCAGTTGATCTTAAAAATAATATTTATCAATAATAAAAATTAAAGGATAAACTGGTGAGAACAGCTGTATCTAGTATAAATATGACAATGTTCATAACTCACAACGTTGAATATTTTCTAGACATCCGACCGCTGAATTTATTCTGGAAGGTGGTCAAACTGCTACTTGGTTATTAGGTACAAAATTAATAACGATCACGACCAGCGGATGCACTCAAAAACCCGTACGGAGTGGTCTGTGCGGCAAATGTTCTCTATCTTGTCGTCAAACCAGCGATCCTAAACCTGATGAAAAATCAAAATTGTCGGTCTCTCGAAGCCAGAGTAGTGAAGCTGGTAGTGACCAACCCGAAGTCAACACTCCCGTTAAAGGGATAGCCTCGCCATCGAGTTTATCAATAACGACTAGTTCGCCGGGAGAAGATACAAAAAAGTTTCCGCACGTTGAGCCGCCTGAGGCGTTTGATATGCCAAGAAAAGACAGCGTTTCCAGCATAGACAGATTGGACAAAAAACAGTGTTGTTCTTGCTGGTGTCAGTCTTGGGCGGAAATATGCGTACGGTGTCCAACGGGTAAGCGCAAATATTTTCAATAATATATATCCTAATTACACAATATATTATATGTCTGCAACTATACTGAATCAATACTATTGATAAATTAACTGCAAAATTGCTGCCGCTTTACTCAAATTAATCTATTTTTTTCATAATATTAAGTGTATTATGAATGTTATTAATTGATAAAGAAATTTGCTGCTATACGTTCCAAGTACTGTTTAATATTATACATCATTGTTCATTTAAACTTTTTTATTTATTAGGTGTCATGTCTTGGATGATCAGGGTGCAAAATGATCGTAATTTCCAGGACTTTCACTCCGACACGTCAATGTTTGATGTGTCAACATTGTTTCATCCTACTTTTGGTGAAAAAGTTTTAAATGGAGAAATGGAAAGAATGTGCCAGTATTTAGACGAAGAAGTAGGTTTTTTTTTTTTAAATAAAAATAACTTGTTATTAAAGTTTAAAATTACTTAACAACTTTTTTCACTTTTTTTTTAGAAAGAAGTGTTAGAGAATTATATGATAAACGATGAAGCCATCAAAATGGAATTCAATGGCAAAGCGTCACAAACCTGCCGAATGCCATCCGATCCGGTTTGCATTCCTGGTTCTCCCCTGAAACCTGCTCCTTCCCGACAAAATTCTCAAGAGAGTTGTGAAGTCGAAGACGAATACTATGATGGTAATCATTACACTAAGCAAAAAAAAAATATGTATTAATATACTACCCTTATTTATTAGTCGAGGACTTCGAGACCGGAGAAGGAGGAAAGTCTAGAAATCCAGTTCGTAGGTCCAATTCTAGCCCTGAAATGAGCTCAGGTTGGAAAAATCCGTTCATGAAAGAAATGCCCACTTACGATAATGACGATAACAACAAAGACTCCGGAAATATTGTTAAACACTTTGAAATATTCAACGCTGCCGTTGATGCTAAAAAAGTCAAACAAAACTATTCCAAAGACTTACGATATAGCTCTAAGTGAGTAGTAGATTATACATACATATATTTATATATATATATATAATATTATATTATAAATTCATTATTTTTTTTTTATTAATTTCGTCTAGAGCCAATTGCGAAGCAATTCCCGAAGAAATTTGTGGCACTGGTTTGACTCCACCGTCAAACACTGCATATCAACCCAAACCCTTAACTCTTGATTTAACCATAGACTCGTTTGAAAAAAAAATTGAAGTGACATCTGATGCTAAAAAGAATTATGACAAAGAACGACCAAAACTATTGCTTAAATCCACGAAATTAAATTCATTTAACGAAAGTGATTCATCGACTAAATCTTCTGCTGAAAGTGTTGACATCAAACAAACTACAGAGTTTCCGGTAGCCAATTATTACCATGAAGAAAAAAGTAGATCGTTAACGTCGACTCCGTCTTATCTCACTACCAAACCGCCATTGTCACCACCAATAAGCTATGGCTCACAGACATTGGAAAAAATAGTAATTTATTTTTTAAATCCATTTTTAAAGCCCACACATTTTCCTCTAGATTGGAATTTAAGAGAATTAAATTTTAAGTAATTTAAAAGTAACATTTTTATGATTTCCATTCAGAGATAAAAAGAGGTTTTTTCCAAGCCAAAATTTACATAATCTGTTATTACTGCAAAATTATTAAAAATATGATATTTTGATAGCTTACTGATTTTGATGAACTTCATTTGGAGATCAAAAAGGTTTAATTTTGTTGCAAAAAGCATAATTTATAATATTTTTTATAATTTTTTCCCAACATTTTCTAGTTTAAAATTAGTAAGCTTTCAGGTGTTATACTATTATTCATTTTGATAAACATTTGTTTTAGATATAACAAATGATGACAATTTTGGCTTAGAAACTGTTTTTCAATAAACAGTTTCATTAATTTTCCCCAATACTCTAATGTTGCTCATACCTAAATTTTAGGAAAACGATACAGATCCGCCTTTATCATCGTTCAGAGGTCGTGTACACACATTAGCCGTAATGAACACTATTAAGAAACCAACTGGTATGCAGGCAAATACTAATGCTTTGCTAATGAACAACCGATCAAACCAACCCAAAGAGCCTGTGCGGTCTGGAATCAATCCAAGGTAATATTGTTAATTTATTCTACAATAATAACACACACATATATATAATATATATTTATTTTTTTCAGTTTTGTGTTCCTTCAACTATACCACTCCACCCACTTCATTAGCGCTGATAGCGATGCTAAGCCAATTCTATTACCATTATCAGAAACTATAATTCAAAGAGCCGTACAGCACTTGGATTGGATATCGCCATACGAACTGCACAAGGTTAGATTCACATAATTAATAATACTTAACCAAACCTAGTTTGTAAGCGCTAATTCAAATTTAAATTATTGGAAATATTAGTCACACAAAAGTGCTGGAACGTTTAGAGTTTGAAAGGAGCAAAGAGGGGAACGAGGGTATCGGACAATACTCTCGAGATTTCTTAAAACCTATTTAAGTAGAAATTGTATTTATTTAGATTGGAGTAATTTATGTGGGTATGGACCAAGCCAACTCTGAAATGGATATACTACAGAACCAACATGGTTCCCCGAGATATACAGAATTTCTAAAAGGTCTAGGAACACTCATTAAGTTGGAAGATGTGGATTCACAAAGTGTGTTTTTGGGTGGGCTAGAACGTAATGGAACAGATGGAAAATTTACATATATTTGGCAAGACGACATCATGCAAGTATGTGTAAACAGTATTTTGTTCAAACAAAATATTTAAGAATATGCATTATATTTTTATTGTAATTTCTCGAGTATAAAAACTCTACTAAAAGTAATTAAATTTTTTTTTTTTAAAGGTTATATTTCATGTAGCCACTCTTATGCCAACTGTCGAATCGGATGCAAAGTGTAATAATAAAAAGAAAAACATTGGCAACGACTTTGTAACGATTGTCTACAATGAAAGTGGTCAAGATTACGATATTCAAACTGTAAAAGTAAGTACTAGCTGGATTTGATTGTATTTGAATAATTTGTGTACAGTTTTCAAACGTTTTTGTATAGGCTCAGTTCAGTTATGGGTGTGTTATCGTTGAACCTTTGGAACATGGTGTTGACCAAATTACCGTGAAAGTCAGGGAGGACTTGGAAAAACATGTAGGCCATCAAGAACCAAAGATTGTATCTGATCAAAATGCTGCCATGCTAGCCAGACAACTCGCCATACATACAGACGTGAGTGTTAAATAGTAATCAGTTTCCAAAGTTAACCCCAAGAATCGGGCTTCTAACTAAAAAAAATACAATAACATTAAATTATTATTGTTTGATAATATCCATAAAGGTTTTGTGTAGGAAATTTTCTTTACAATTTATGTATACTAAACATCTACATCTAAACATCAGATAGATAGTTTATAATTCCAGAATAACCTAACCTAACCTATCCAGCCTAAAAACATTCATTTTTTTTTTTTCCTATGTGAATGAACTTGTCATCAATACATTTTTCGTTATTGTCTTGTCTAGCTGGCTTCGCAAATCTTGAGCAGCTCGAAGAAGAAAAACAACGAGCCGTACGCCAGTAACTGGTTAGAGCGACTCAGGAAAATCAAAGGGATACAGAACAAAGTAATTAAAATGAAAAACGGTCAAGCGATAAATAACGATTCATCGGCGGCAGCTACAACAGCCATGAAGCAGACAACAGCCAACGCGGGTCGTCCTAAAGTACAAATGTCCGATTTCACTGACTACACATAAAACTTCAGGCTACTCAACGGGGATGATCTCATTTTTAACTGCGTGTTGAAAATGTAAATGTGATTACATTGCATGCAACTATGTATATTTCGTAATTTGTGAATTAATGTGATTTTTTTTCTTTTTCCAATGTTAATATATAACATTATTGTGTAAATTGATTATCATTGGCTATCCATCTTTTGATAATATTGCGTGTTAAATACACTAGACGACACTAGTCAAACAAAAATTATTATTGAACTCGACACATAACATTCAAATGATTTTCCAAGTAGTTTTCTAACTCCGGGTATTCCGCTAATGCTAAGCTAAGGTATGAAGATACTATATTTTTGAATTAAAATGAAAAACATTTTTATTTTCATAAAACAGTTTTAATTTTAAAAAAAAAAAAACATTATGTGTTATATTTGTAGACTCAAAAGTTGTTATAATTTTTTATTTTTTTATTTAAAGCAAAATCATATTTTAAAGTTTAAGTTTAGTTATATATTAAAAGAAAAGTTAAAGAAGGTAAAAAAATAGACAGTTTGATAACTATTGTGTACGAAGGTCGAATATAATTAATGTGTGATGATATAATAATGTTACTAAAACTTTTTTCTATTAAGGCATTTTGCGAATTATTATTATTTAGTTTTTTATTTCTTTGACAATATATCTGACTAGCTGTTTCTGAATGGGAACCCCCTTTTTTTAGATATTCTGTTAGCAGTTAGACTATTATTTTTTTTTAATAATGGTAGTCAAATCTCAGCGTTGTGCCTTTTTTAATTAACAATATTGTACGTTGCAATTTGAGAGTTTAGTTAGTTAACTCACGAATATGAAAAAAAAACATTTTATTTTAGTATTAAACCCTATGAGATATTGAGTGGTTCACGATAGTCGATAAGTGGATCACCCTGTAGTCTATATTGTTATGAGTACTTATATTGACACTAAATAAGAAAAATACTGAGGAATTCAATTTTAAAAATATTAGCTTTGACTATGGCCTATGTAGTAGTAACCAAAATTATCTAATGAAAATATTACATATGTTTCATATATGTAATACCAATTTAAATAACGCATGTCATTCTATAAGAAAACCTCCATTTAAAAATATACTTAATTTGTTGCCGTCGTTCGTCGTTTTTATTTTTGTCTCAAAAAAATCTTAAACGCGATTTTTAAGGACATTTACAAATATGTATAGATTGTTTATTTTACTATCATAACCACGGTGTGCATTGATTATTTTTTTATTATTTGCATCAGATTTTAGGCTAGTTTTTTTTTTTTAAATAGCCTTTAAATTTTGGCAATAATCTGATAATTTTTTCAATTCAAACGTTAAATCTCGGTAAATAATTAAGTATTTAAGAAACTAAGAACTAGGTCATTGTAACCTAAAATGCTCCTAACTGTACTATTTCACAGATGAATATTTCAAGTGCTATCCAAAATCAATACAATATGTTGTTTTTGTAAACCATATTGTGTATTACATTGAAAATGCTTAAAAACATGCTATGTTAGGCTTCTAATTTAAATAATCGAGATTAACAGCTTTTGAAAATATATGAAAAAACACCTTGAAGACATTTTTTTGTGTAGGTAGTAGGCACGTGTAAAAATTATAAATTGAGAATTACAATTTGCATTGGCTAAAATTTAATGTAAAATTGATATTCTAAAGTCTAAACAGTACATTAAAAAAAATGACTAAATAAGATGAAAGCCACGTCTTTTTGGTGTACACTCCACTGAACAAAAACCACTGTAAAAAAATCAATTATATTTTGTAACAAGCCCCTTTAATTTAAGAATAAATAAACATGATTTTATTTATTTAAACATTTTGTTTTAATAATCATTAATTTGTATAAATAGGTAAAATATTATCAAATTAGCTTAGGGCGACCAAAATAATATTTTCTTCGATTCCTCACCCCCTCCTTAGTATGCATTTTATGATACTTTTGTAATTATTAATAGATTAAATTTGTTTAAATGTATGCATAAGTAACTTTTCCAAAAAATACCAATTACATATATGTGTTATGCGTGATAATTTTCTTTTATACTTATTAGGTAATTTTAATCAGATGTTTTAAATATATTCGGTTAGTCACGTAAATTCAACAAAATCAGTTTATTAACTTTTAACTGTCTTTTTTTTTTTTTTGGTTAATTCAATCAAATACTTGTTGCTTTTACAGATATTTCCTTTTTCGAATTACCGTCAAAATTATAGTTAAAATTTCGTCGGAAGTCGGCCTTTGGTTTTTGCTATAGATATTAATATTGAAAAACGTTGAATTTTTCCTATTCTCAAACAGTTTTTGTATACTCGCTTAGAGAACATAATACAATCTGTTAACAATTTTTATTCAAACGTAAAGGAAAATAGGTAAATTGTAATTTCAATAAATTTCAGCTGGTAACAGTCGGTCACCGCGTAAGCCATATACGATCTGGGTCATCTAGAAAATGTCCATTTCCAAGTTGGCGAGTACCTACACGTCAAGGTGTATTTGTTTTCAATCAAACGCTCTAGTTTGAAATCTAACGAAAATGTTTCCTCGCTAAATGTGACTCGCAGCTGCTTTGAACATTCAATAACACGTTGCTTAAACGTCTTGGCTGCGGGTAAACTTTATTGTTGAGTTTATGCCACAAAAACCGGCAAGAACGACTGTGCAAACAGTGTGTAACCTAAATCGCACGAGCCGCCCAAACACAGCTCTTTGTGCTGTTAATTATTGTCCATTGCCGAAGACGGAAACGCTCAAAGTACACGTTCGATACCGCAGAACTATGCGGCCCGTATTGTATTTTTCGATAGCCTTACACTGCATTGTGTGCTGTCATTTAGCGACGGCTAATGTGGCGACCATGAGTGCCGCAGCCCGGCGTGTATCAGCAATACCTTCGGTTGGAAACGGCTCCCGCGAGAACTGCTAACCGACCGCCTGTGCTGAACAGTAACGTTAGGATGGCTCCTCCGGGCGGGGCAAATCTCGGAAGGCTCGCGGTGAACAGCAAACTTGGAAATGAAGTAAACCCCGCCGGGCAACATATTAAGATGGCTCCGGTGCTGAAAACTAACGGCGAACCGGCAACTTGCAGCCGGACAAACGGACACGCGAATCCCGAATACGCGCACGTGGAAGAGACGGGCAAAGAGACGGAGATATTTCGCGACGGCTTGCTGGGCGTTTTAAAAGAGTATTTATTATCCAGCTTACAAATGGTCGACGACAACAGAGTCGGGTCTTTGATATGCCTCATCGACTTTATTCAGATCGGCGAGCATTTACTAAACAACTCGGTCGGCGTGCTGTACAACAGTGCCCTGGACATAAGAGACATTCTGAGACTGTATTTTTTCGTTACCGATCCGCCCAGAGAGGTGCAAGACGTGGACAAACTGACGGCTAGCCAGCAAATCGCTAACATAAAAAACGACATTGTCACCGAGTTTAAGGACATCCTGGACAACGCACGCATATCGAATACACTGCACGTGGACAAGTTGAAGGAAATCAAGGTAACAACACAAAACACACTTTCACAAATGGCCTACGACGCTGCTAACAGATTAGCGTCGAAAAATAACGGACTAGTACTACCCGGCACCCCTCTTCACTTAATATGCAGAAGCCTGTTGAAAGCTTCCCGTATGCTGCAGGCAGACGACGAGTTCTAACAAGAAAATATATAGCCGTTATATAAAAACGATAATTAATACTGGCAGAAAGAAAATATGATTTATGATAAATATGATTCTATAGTCTTTAAGAAATATTAAAAATTATTGTTCATCGAAATTAATGTCTATGGGAAAAAAAATTATTGATGGGAATATTTTATCTTACATTGTGTAAATTCATCTTTACATTATGTCGTATTTAATCAAGTAATTATACGAATTATAAATGTTCACTATTAGTTAAGTTTACTAAACAAAATAATGGAAAATAAAAGGAAACTGTTGATTACTGATAAACATTTTAGCTTTGATTTTTTTTAATCATATTTATCCAGCACAGTAAGAAGTAAGAAGAAAGTGAAGTGCACTTTCAGTTATAGTAATTGTTGAAGACCTGTGGTTAATGAAAACACTTTTGGTTTTTTTCCTATTAGCTTATAGCCTAGCTGAGAAGGTATATCTTTTAAAAGTAAATTATTCAGCGGTTTTTTTTTTTTATGATACATAGGCCATAGGTGTTTAGCCAGATGTTTGCGATTTCAGAAGAACTTGTTATTGTAATAAGGTCACAGATGTGATTTTAGTATTTGTTTTTCGACTTTAGTACTCATACATAAGAAAAACAAGAAATAAAGACCTCCTTCTAGGTGTTGTAATGAATAATAGCAATAATAATTAACAATCAATTTATACATAAATATGTTTAAAATAGGAAAAATAAATGAAGTAATATTTAACTGTAACAGTCTTGGTCGACAATCTCTGTTCTTTTCTTAAAAGTTAAAAGACTCTTTATTCCAAAACTTATCTAATAAGTTACGGTTTTGGAAAAGTAATATGTATTCAACATAAAATACCAATTCAAAAAATGTGTTTAGTTTGCAACCAAACTTAAAAAAGTTTATAATGTGGTACTTTTTGTCAACATTATGGTATGAATCATAAAAACATATTCCGTTCCCTTCGAAATAAGACCAAAATCTGGCGGCAGACTTGATCGACATATTTCACGAGAAAAATCCCTGTGACCAAAGTTTTCAACGTACTGAAATCATTTTGGTCTTATTTCAAAGGGGAGAAGTTAAGCTACACGGCAATGTAGCCGACATAGCGAAAAAATATTTCCTACGGCCGTGAGGGGGCTTGTATCATTACTTTAAAATATGTTTAAATATGTTTTTCATGTAACGGTATTGTGGTTTATACTTAATAGTACTTTAAGGTGTTTTTTAGTATGTATGTATTGTTTAAGTATTAACATCTACTCAGTTGTTATGAACAAACAACGAAACAAAAACACATGGTAAAACCAATACCTTTTATGCTCCTAGTCAAAGTTGAAAACGGAGTATGTTTTTATGATTCATACCATAATGTTGACAAAAAGTACCACATTATAAACTTTTTTAAGTTTGGTTGCAAACTAAACACATTTTTTGAATTGGTATTTTATGTTGAATACATATTACTTTTCCAAAACCGTAACTTATTAGATAAGTTTTGGAATAAAGGGTCTTTTAACTTTTAAGAAAAGAACAGAGATTGTCGACCAAGACTGTTACAGTTAAATATTACTTCATTTATTTTTCCTATTTTAAACATATTTATGTATAAATTGATTGTTAATTATTATTGCTATTATTCATTACAACACCTAGAAGGAGGTGTTTATTTTAATAAAGACGGATTTTAATATAAAACGGAATATGTTTTTATGATTCATACCATAATGTTGACAAAAAGTACCACATTACAAACTTTTTTAAATAATCTGCAATTTATATTACAAGAAGATAATTTGACATGTATTGTGATAGATGAATATATATATAATATAATATAAAGTAATTTTGAAATATTTATTATAGTAGTTATTTATATGATAATAAAACTGTAATCACAAATAATAATAAGCAAAGACAAAAGTAAATACGTAGATAGAGATTATATTATTTTTATTTATAAATAAAATATTTCGAATTGAAATTAATTAGACAAAAATGTATATGAAAATGTTGTTTTTCAGTAACATTACAAATTAATTATCTCAATCTATTATGACAGTTGTTCCTTCACGTCTGTCTGTAAACAAATATATGCATAGGTATAAACAATTGAAGGGCACAAGGGAAAAACGGTAGTTGTCACATTATGAAAATTTTAGAGTATAGCAAAAACAAAGTTCGTGAATTCCTCTACCTCTTACATAAGAACAACAAAAAATCACATTAAATGCTACTCTAATAATAAATGTATTTATTTAAACAATCTACTGACATAAATAAAAAAAAATATTGGCATGAATTGAAAAAAAACTATGTGAAAAAAAAAATTGTTATAATGTGACAACTACCGTTTTTTCCCCTGTGCCCTTCCATTTTAATTACTAATCGAATGTTTTATGTTATCTCAATTGTTAGTTGGTATCTTATTAGTATTTCACGGGGACTAAACATTTTCCTCGAAGAGGCCTTTTTCAGAAAACCTTAATTTATTTTCCAGTAATTATAGAAAATCCTTTTCCCTTGTGTGTATTAAAGTTTAAACTACGATATTATCATTGCGAGCAATGACTGTTAGAAAACTTACACCTCCTACAGAAAAAGTAAGTTTCCCAATAGAAAAATCTCATTTAATATATTGTACACTCTACATTTTTATGATAGGGTATTATCTTTTTTGATTATGATGTCTTATATAAGCATCATTCTCCATCTGAATGTTTGGATCATCGGGGATGAAAGCTAGCTGAAAATGAACATCAACGGTTAAATACTTAAGTATATTGTTGTAGTTAGACCTACTTTAATTGTATAATTGAAAACGTTAATTTTGTTAAGGTTGGTACAAAAACAAACAGGATTCGAGACATTTTGAATATTTAATTTTTGTGAACTAAAATTCAATTAAATATTTCAATTTAATCTTCTTAGTTTGAAGGATTTGACTTTCAAGAACTTATCATCAAACATACTTCGCGTCATCAATTTGCCAACTCCTGCTCCACCTTTTCTACCTCACTTTACACTGATCCTTTCGGTATTTTGTTAGACATTCACATTAACAAACACCCTCTTCAGTCCATTATGTATCTATAGTTCAAGCTGTTATCCTGAAACTGTTAACCTAGAAATTCGTTATAGATGCCAGTAAATCTCTGTCACAAATCCACTGCTTATATGTTTCCTTTGACCATATAGATAAAATTAAACTAGTTATTTTCAAATACACTTAGTCTGTGTAGTTCTACCTCTTTCACATTTTCTTTATGGAAACATTTTTATTTATATTTTTGTACAATATTATAAAGTTACCAAATATTTACTTACTTCCTTAACGTAAGGCAAAAGACCCTTACGACTGAACTCCTTTTCAGCAGCTTCCTAAGAAAATAGATGATAAAATTAACTATATCTAACTCAAAATTAAGTTTAATAATAGGGTGTTAAATGGTTACAAAGGTAGAGAGGTAGACAGAAGAAAAATGGAAGGGACATGGTTGTTATAGATAAAGACACGAAGATACGTGCGATACATTTAACACTGTAGGTAATAAGCAAATGTTCCTAAAATGTTTTAATTATCTACCTCCACATTATATACATATATTAGATACCTAATTAATTACCGGTTGGTAACTATAACCCAGTCAAAATCTTAGACGGTATAAGACTTTTTGAAATTATTCTTTATTATAATTTAATAGTTAGTAAATCAACCAATCAACATTTTAGATTAATCATTAAAAAGCTAGTGAAAAAATTTAAGCACGCTGCTTAAGTAAGCTGTGTTGGCCTTTAATATTTGTATAATAATACTACCTGTTCTGCCATGCGTTTAAGTTGAGCTGGGTCAAACTGGAAAAAATAAAATGATTTATTTCACTTATTATTAACTTCTTTTTTTTTTTAGCAAAATACAAACTTATAAGAATATATTGTTACCATCCATAGATCTACAAAACTATTATACTATTGTTATAAACAAGCTCTTTTTTCCGCTTATACAATAAATATATATTAATAACAAGAGATATTCAAATTTTTTTTTCCCATGACTAAAATTAAATAAATAATTATATTTTGTTCTATAAACTAGAGTCGAGTACAATAATATTAAATAACTACGGTTGTCGATCATAACAAGATAGTTTTAGTTTCAACAAAATTGCCATTCTAACTGTTTTGGATTCAGGAACTGTTTCTTTGTATCTAAAACTATCTGTTAAAAAAATCATAAGAACTATAAATTAATAAGACCAATTTAAATAACAAGTAGATTTTGAAGACATCAATTTAATAATTTAAAAACGTATTTATTTTAAACCTAATTTATAAAAAATGTATTACGATTGAAATGGCTGTTTAGGATTCAGGAAAATACGGCTAATGGAAGTTTGTTTAGTTTTCTTTCTCATCACTAAAATAATTATGAGTGCGATGGTCGATCATACTACTTTTATTGCATTACCGTTTCCGTTTTTTTAATCAAATTCTCAAATAGACTTGCGGTCACGTAGTTAAAATATAAAAATAATATTGTTATAGTAGTTATATTTTTGAAATTCATTTTCAACAACAGTTAACAAAAAAAGAAAAATGGAAACTCTAATCTCGGAGCCAACAGTAAAACGAACAACGGCGACTTAGAATTGAAAACTGTGAATAAAATGGTACGTTCGTTTGAAATGATAATATAATATGAACGATTACATTGTTTTCGTCTTAAAAAAACAATGATTTTTTAACTTTGAAGCACTGTGTAGTGTAGTTATTTGTTTGTTATTAAACAATTGAGTACACACAGTTTTTTTTTTAAAAACCACTTTGAATTCGCCTTTTAATACATTTTATTTTTTTTTATTTTTTTTAACAACAAAACACAAAGGAAACACACATTTGAAATCTAAATTATTATCTGACGTAAGTTAAGTCTTATTCTACTAATCTGTTCAAACAGCATTAGAAACTAAGTATCGCTGTTGTATTTTATAAAATACTTATTACAAAGAATTGTTTTTTAACTTTGAAGCAATGTATAGTGTAGTTATTTTTTTGTTACTAAACACTTGAGTATACAGACGTTTTTTTTTTTAAAAACAGGACTTTGAGTACAAAACACAAAAGTAAACACACATTTGGAGTCTAAATTATCTGACGTATTGTTGAGGCTTACATTAAAAAAAAAAATAAATCTGTCCACTAGATACGCCAGAAAATCACTTAAACAACGAAAGTCATTTTTTATGAAACTTTGGCCATAGCTCGGAGAAAAATAACTTTATAACTAGAAAAACATAATATTATTTCACCTTTACATTAGTCGGCTTATTAAAAATGGCTACTAGATCAATTTTTGTCATATATCGCCTATCCTTTGCCCCTTGCCCCTGCAAAGGATTGGCTTTGCTCCTTAATAAATTTGCATTCCGAGCGTGGTTTTAAAACCTAAGTTATGATAGTTAGACTTATGGTAGATCTTATATGGTATATATTATTATTATTATTATATATTATTATCTATTATATGTATGTAGATCTTATGGTAGTCATTTGAAACTTGACAACTGCCTCTTTCATTCAAGCCCTACCAAAGCTAAGATTTAACTTAAAATGGGTTCCATTTTAAGTTAAATCTTAGAATTTACTATTATCCATTATTTTAATTTCGATATGACCGTTAATTTAAAATTTCCGACATGTATAAAACATGTTTTCGAACGTGGTCTAATTGATATACATTTTCATAATAAATAAATCAGAAAGTTATAATGAATCAGAAATTGACATTTTTTTAAAAATAAATGTATGGTCTCAAAATATGGTAGGTATATACACAATGTGAATTTATGCTACTTGTGTATTAAAAAAAAAAAAATGTTCTCCAATTTTTTTGGACTATTTTGGTCTTGGTCGTTATAGTATTTTTGATTTTTTTCTGACACTTTTTAAACTTTTTGTACACATTTTTGGCTTTATTGAAAATAATTTTAAGACTGCTAGTATCTTTGCAAAGCACAAAATCTGATATTTTCTTCCAACTTACAATTATTTGAAAAACGAATAATAAAAAAGTATATTCCACTTCCCTTTTTAAATTTATTTAAGTTATAGCAGTGCCAAAGACTTACAAATATATATTGAACTTCACTTTTATAACCTACATAAGTTTTATTAAATTCTCAAAAACTTACCAGCCGGTAGTGGTAGTGGTTGGTTTACTACACACACTGCTGGTGGTCGTACTGCAACGTAATCTGGTTGTTCTAAAATACCGAAAAAAATAACTCAAATACCAGTTTTTCCAATTTAATTTTTAGTTTTCATATATCTATATTGGTATAATAATTTTAAGTTGTTGATTTAAAGCGTTTAAATTTGTTAGTCGCAAATTATATTTTGTAAACAAACTTCTTTATTGTTTAAGCAACTTATTTATTTATGCTTTTCATCAAAGTGAATAACATACGAGTACCTAATACTTTTCACATTAGTGGTGTAAAATGTATAGGTTACTCTGACAAAGTTATATTCAAAACCTACAGTTAATTTAGTATTATAAGCAGTAACTATTAACAATGACTATTCAATGTCCGAAATAATTCAATTTACTGATATTGCAGTGTTATTTGAACACAGTGTTTAACAATGTTGATTAGCCACGTTAACCTAACCTAACCTAGCCCCGTTTAAATTAGTATTAGCCACTAATTGAAAGTGAATAACATATGAATAATATTTTTCACAGTACTGTTGTAAAATGTATAGGTTACACTGAAACAGTTAAATTCAAAACCTACAAATAATTTAGCATCATAAAGTACTAGAAATTATTAACAAAAACTATTGAATGTCCGAAATAATTCAATTTATTGATATTGCCTTGTTGTCTTAACATATTGTTTGACAATGCAAGTCTATTTTATCATAATGCACTAAGGTTCCATATACATTTCCAAAACATTTTAAGCCCGGCAGTTTCTTGATTTTAGTTTGATATCGATACACCAAACACTTCTTCTTGGTCAATATTGAAAAAACAACTAGTTTTCGGTAAACAGCAAATCATATCGGTACCAACTAAACTGCAATATCCAAGATCCGTGTGACATTCTGAAAATAAATTTGCTCACTAATTTGTGTATATTTGAATGTATATTGAACAATTTTCATCTTCATTTGCTTAATCATAATTGTGTTTGAACCTTTAGATTTTTCTAACAACAATGTATTCCATATAACACATTTTGTTACCTATCAAATATATAATCTGTCCATTACATATACCTTTCTCTTTATAAAAATTATATTCACTGTACAAGTAAAATTTGTTTTTACAAATATAAACATATAATTCATTTTTGAGTATTTACTATCTATAGTCTATAGAAAATATTCTTGTTGTGTCATTTCATGCTTAATCACGTAAAGTATGTGCGAGTGGATTTCCTAAACTCATACAATGTATGCGTGTGTTAATATGATTATTTAAAGTTTGTTGTAAGCTGGCATTATACACTAATCTTTTAACAGTCTCTCCTATCCATTACATGAACCTTTAAATATTTCTATTTGCCTGTTAGCTGAAACTTTGACCTCAAGTTTGTATACATTTTGTACTGTTAATTTAATTATATTACAATCCATTAAAGATCACGGTAATTGGGATTATTCATTTATTTCAAAAGTCAGTTAGTGTATCTGCTATTGTCTAAACATTTTAAGCCTATAATTTTCAATAGTAATATAATATAGATATTATATACAAAAAGTTTATGTTTTTCTTGTAACGCTATTGTGGTTTATATTAATATAGAAGTTGACATCATTTACAATAGCCTACGGATGTTAAGTTATTTTTGAGTATGTATATTTTGTTAAAGTATTATTATCATCTGTTCAGTTCAAGAACAAATAACGAAACAAAAAAAAACACGGTTAAACGCAAATACTACCTACAAAAGCTTTGCGCGTGAGCTAACAAGAAACGAATATGTTTTAAAACATTTTATTAGAATTGACCTAATTTAAATGAAATACCATAATATTGTGTTGATTTTTGGCTGTGAAATTCCTTCTCATATTTATTTTACATTGGTTTAAAATGTTACTTCGAAATTTGAAATTGGTAGTTGTTAGGGATACAAAATAAATAACTAATACGAAGTACATCATCAAATTAATTAAATTTTATTAATAAGCATATTTTTTTACTTTACCAATATCAAAAAATATTAAAATATATGGGTTTTTTTATCCTCCATAATATGATATTATCATAATCGATCAAGGTTAGCTTGAGGGCTAGAAAAAAAATCACTTTAAATATGCATTTTAAGCAATAGCCACTTAGTTAAAAGAAAAAATGTCAAAACTATGTGTTTTTTATCTTCCCTTTTGGTTAATTGATATTATATAACCTTTGGTTAAAAACTAAACTTTATTAGCTTTTGTTCGGATTTTAACTTTGACGGGGAGCAGCGATACTATTGGTCTTACAATAATGTGAGCTTTTTTTGTGTCTGTTTTTGTACTGTAACCTTTTTAATACTAGACCAAATCTTTCGAATAGGAACTCTATGAATGTCAAATTTTATCTACCCAATACTTGGGGGGGAGGGGGGGTGGTAGCCAGGAATTTCAGTATATAGTTATAGAAACCCTTCGCAAAGATCTTAATTCAATTTTATTTTGACGCCCTTCCCTCGTCCCAGAATGTATTGATTTTAAATAGTTATTCCGTTTTACAACACACATTTAAAAATGTATTTAGTATTTTTTTTTTGTTAAAAAAAAAGAATACGTTTGTCTAATACATCAATAAAAAATACTAACACATGAAATGGATTCAAGAGTATAAGATACAACTACAAACTACAATAACAATAAACTGCGATTTATATTACAAGAAGATAATTTGACATTTACTGTGATAGATAAAAATATATAATATAATATAAAGTAATTTTGAAATATTTATAATAGCAGTTATTTATATGATAATAAAACTGTAAACACAAATATATTCTTAAAAATAAGCTAAGAAAAAATTAGATAGAGATTATATTATTTTTATTTAAAAATAAAATATTTTTAATTTAAATTAATAAGACAAAAATGTATATTAAAATGTTGTTTTTCAGTAACATTACAAATTACTGAACTCAATCCATTAAAATAAGTTACCAGCTTCAAATTGGTCTGTAAACAAATATATACATAGGTATTAACAATTTTTATTTTAACTACTAATTTAATATTATTTATAAATGGTATTGATGGACGATCAAATTTTTTATGTTATCTTAATTGTTAGATGGTAACTTATTACTAACAAGATACCATCTATTATATTACTAATTAGTTATTAGTATTTCATGGGGACGAAACATTTGCCTCAAAGAGGCCTTTTTCTGAAAACCTCAATTTATTTCCCAGTAATTATAGAAAATGATTTTCCCCTTGTGTGTAGATAAGTTGAAACTACAATATTATCATTGCAAGGAATGACTATTAGAAAGTTGCACCTCCTACAGCAAAAGTAAGTTTCTCAATAGAAGAAACTCATTTAATATTGTACACTCCACATGTTTATGATAGGTCTTATGAGTATTACTTTTTTGATAAGGATCTCTTGTATAATCAGCATTCATCTTCTGAATTTTTGGATCATCGGGGATCAATGCTAGCTGAAAATGAACATCAACGGTTAAATACTTAAGTGTGTGACGGTAGTAAGCCCTACTTTAATTTTACAAATTGTATAATTGAAAACGTTAATTTTGTTAGGTCGATACAAAAACTAACAGGTTTCGAGACATTTTGAATAATTTATTTTTGTGAACTAAAATTCAATTAAATATTTAATTTTTTTTTCTTAGTTTGTAGTATTTGACTGTTAAGAACTAATTATCACACATACTTCGCGTCATATATGTCTATGCTATCTCATGCTAAATTTTTTCTACGTCACTTTTCACTGATCCTTTCTGTTTTTTGTCAAACATGTACTTTAACAAACACCTTTTTAGTCCATTATTATGTATCTATAGTTTAAGCGGTTATCTTGAAAGTGTTAACTTAGAAATTCGCTTTAGATGCCAGTAAAGCTTTGTCACTAATCCACTGCTTATATGTTTCCTTTTACACATAGCCAAAATTAATGTATTTATCTTAAAATACACTTAGTCTGTATAGTTCTACATCTATTGTTTACTCACTAATGGAGGAAAATTTTAATTTAGGGTTTAACTAAAAATTAGGTTATAATATCTATAATAATACATAGATAAAATAATACAATGAATATTAAGATGTTTACTACAAATTCGTTTTATCGTGACAAATAATAAATAAAAATAATTTATAGATTTTTAATGCTAATATTATGTAAAAAAACGAAAATTTTGCATTTATTTGTTTTTTATGACTATTGAAAAAAATGTAGTAGACTGCTTATTGGAGTAGGCTGCATTGTCCTTTAATATTTGTATAATAATACTACCTTTTCATTCATGCGGTCAACTTTTATCGCGCTTTCAACTTTAGGTTGGCTAGCCTGGAAAAATAAAATGATTAATTTCACTTATTATTAATTTGTTTTTTAGTAAAATGTTTTACAAATAAACAGACAGATATTCATTTTTATATACACATATAGATAGATATAAACAAGAATCGAGTCCAGTAATAGTAAATAACTACGGTTGCCAATCATAACAAGATAGTTTTAATTTTAGCGAAATTGTGATTCCAACTGTTTTGGATTCAGGAACGGTTATTGAACGTTTGTTTAGTTTTTTCTTATCACTATTATAATTATAACTGCGATGTACGATCATACCACTTTTTATTTCGTTACCTGATGATTTTTATACAATGAATACGCAACAGCTGCACCAAGTATACCTCCGGTCACGTAGTTGAAAAATAAAAATAATATTGTTATTGTAATAATTATATTTTTGAAATTCATTTTTAACAACAGTTAACAAAAAAAGAAAAATAGAAACGCTAATCTCGGAGCCAACAGTAAACCGAACAATGACGACTTAGAATTAAAAGCTGTGAAATAAAACAATTAGTTGGTATGGTTGTTTGAAATGATAATATAATATGGTTTATTACATTATTAACCTATATAAGCGGAAAAAGAGCTTATGCTATAAATAATAATACAATATATAGTTCTTTGGATGGTAACAATATATTTGTATGAGTTTGTATTTCATACATGTTTTGGCATTTTTCTCGACATCCAAAACATTGCCGAAATGAGGTCACAATTGTAATGCTATTTTTAACATAATAATAACATTTTTCTAAAATCTGTACAATATATGATATCCATGTAACAACATGCTTATATACCGCATAGCAACCTGAATAAGTGTTCCAAACATGTTTCCCAAATTTTTTTATTTTTTTTATTGGAAAATAAAAAAGGTAAGCTACAGACTTTTAAGAAAATTGAATATGTTACAGCATTTTTTAGAAATACCTCCATTCTGATTTCTATACCTTAAGTCTCAAAAGTACGATCAAATGAAGAAAAAGTGTCTAACCCTTATAGATGGGAGAGGTTTTATGATGTTTTTTAAATCAAGTTATGTATACCTATATCGAATTTTTATCCTTATAATAACTTATAATAACCATTTCGAAATTATAACGACATTATTTCAAAAAGATTTAGCACACTTTAATAATTATAAACTGGGTACATAAGAACGTTGAATTGATATTTTAGATAATACTTAGGGATACATTTTTTTTACAACGATACGATTGTTTGACCCAAATCGGAGATAAAAACAATATTTATATATAAAAAAAAATATACATTTTGTAACGATGATAAAAACATCTTTAACACGCTTATATTAGCTTCACTTGTATGTATGTTTGTATGTTTGTATGTTTGTATGTAACTAAAAGAGATAGGCAACCGAACGTACATGCGTGTATTCATTGTTGTTTACCTGAAGTTTTCAAGTAATAGAGACACGTATGTACTAGAATTAAAAAAACACGATTTTAAAGCACATCGAACTAAAAAGTGAAAAATTAATATAGTTTAAAAAAACTAAAAAACACGCTTAAATAGCAAAATAAACTAAAAAGTAGAAAACAATTTTCAATATAGAAATCAATTTATAAAAAATAAACAGTATTATTGTGAAAAAAGCGTGGGGTGCTACATATATCAGTTTTTGAAAAGCGCCCCACACTTTTTTGCAAAATAATACTATTTATTTTTTATTAATTGATTTCTATATTGAAAATTATTTTCTACTTTTTAGTTTATTTTACTATTTAAGCGTGTTTTTTAGTTTTTTTTAATTATATTTATTTTTTTATTATAATGAATATGAGCCCTTTCATTGCTGCTATGTACCAAAAGTAAATAACCAATCATTATTGACAATAATGATTTACTATATATTGATTATATATTTCATGGTCTTCTAGCAAAATATCTGTCAAATATTTCTATGAAAAATGATAGTTTATCGATTAAAAAAAATTTTTTAATTTTTTTAAGGGGAATAAAAAAGCGTTAAATTGTAAACATATAAAGACTAAAACTCGAAGTCACTTTCTGAAATTTATTTTTAGTAGACTCTACTAAATCAATTTTTGTCAAATAATGTCTATACTTTGCACCTTAATAATTAGAACTTTTACTGGCTATAATTTCTAGAAAAAAAGTCGGGTCGAGTTGAAATTTATAAGGAATATTTATTTGGTATGCCCGTACAAGTAAGTTGTTTTAAATTTAAAATATACCCGTTTCCCACCGTCCAGGGGGTAGGAATTTTTTGTTTTTTGGTTTATTAGCTGTAATTTTAAAACCTTTAAGCTGAAAATTGTTCAGTAGTTAAAACTCATATGTATTCATAATGTATTAAACGAAGAAAAAATTCGGTACTACAGTTATTCTTAGGACTTATGAACAAGTTGACTGGCTTGAGTATCATATTTAACTCTCAAAAGTCCATAGATCCCATATAGCTTGCTAGTCAACTTATAAATATATGACAAGCGCTTACAATATTGCAATAGCTTAACCAATTTACTTATTAAGCAGATTATTGTATTAATTGTAAATATTTTGTCAAATAATAAAGATGATCAATGAGAAAAAATGTAAGAGAAACACGTGGTTGTGAGTTTATGTATATTCAATAATGAAATTCTAAAAAATAGGCATATAATTAAGTTTAAGTTTTGTTGTTTTTTTTTTACTGTTCCTATTGTTACATTACCTGGATAACAAACCTGGATAAACAAGTTTTTCGCAATACAATTTTATTTACTGTTTCGAATAGTATTACTTATTTCAAATAACGTATAATTTAATGTTTTTAAAATAATGATTGCATGAATAGTCTGGAAAAAATTAAATGATTAATTTCACTTATTGTTAATTTGTTTTTTAGAAGAAAAAAAACTTATAATAATATATTGTTACCATCCAAAAATCTGTATAACTATTATATTATGGTTTATAAACAAGCTCTCTTTTCCGCTTATATAATAGTAAGAAATTAATAACAAGAAGAGAGGTTCAAAATTAAGATAAACTTTTTTTCCCATGACTAAAATTGAATAATTATATTTTGTTCTATAAACAACAAGTCCAATAATAGTAATTAACTACGGTTGTCGGTGATATTGAAAATTCCTAAAATGGTTTAATTATCTACGTCCACATTATATACATTTATTAAATAATTAATTGTCGATTGGTAACTATAACCCAGTCAAAATCATAGACGATATAAGAATTTTTTTTAAATCTAATAGCCAATAGTTCACCCAATCAAAAATGTAGTTAATCATTAAACATCTAGTGAAAAAAATGTAGCACACTGCTTATTAGAGTAAGCTTTATAGTAATTTTTATGAACATTTTATTTTTCAACTGCCACTTTGTAGTTCAAAAAGAAAATAAATTACATTTTTTTTATAAAATAACGGATAAGAAATATCCATAAGCAAACAATAATTTTGTACTTGTTTTGCCAGTGTTTGTTAACTGCAACTTTAACATCGACAAAAACCGATTATTAAGTAAATAAGGCTCTAAAACCATTTATTATAAAAGGGTCTATAATTCAGCAAAAGAAACAGTTACGCAGCAGATCCCATCTTCAGTTGTTAACAGTTATAATTTCGAAAAAACTAAAAAACCCGTCAAAATGCACACGACATTCATTATTGTATTATGTTTAACATGTTATATTACAATAGTTAATTCGACTATCGAAAATAAGGTAATTAAAATTTTTTTTTAATAATAACTTGCAAATTTACATATTATTGTTAGGTGTGTAGTCAGAGTTGGACATTATCAGGTTTTTAACTAAATTAGTATTTAAATAATTTTTTTATTCGAATAATTATTATTCAAATAAAAAAAAACCTTGATTACATGATTTATTTGTTTATTTATTTTGGTGTTTTTGATTTTTTTTTTAGGCTAATTCTTTTATTTTTGACACAGTTAAAAAATAATTTATTGAGATTTTTCCTATAAAAAATGTTTGAATAAAATAATTATTTGGATAAAATAGTTTAAAAAAATATTTGAATAAATCATCATAGATTTTTTCGAATAAAAAAATGATCCAACTAAAACAACTTAGATTTTGTCAAATAAAAAATATATTTAGAGAATCATTCGAATAAATTGGTTATTATTCGTTATATGAATGAATACTTTAAATGACTAACACTGATTGTAGTATGTTTTATATTACTCTTCTTGTACACAATTATTAAATTAAAATTGTATAAATTTGTTTTTTTAAATTTATCATTGTTTTTATGTGTTAAAAACAAAAATATTTGTCTACATCATTATTTATAATGTAATAGAATACACCAATTACATATTTTATTGTTGACGTAAATTTGACAGAGTGTTAAATGTTCGTTTTATAACTTTATACAAGAGTAAAATTGTACTTAACATCTTAATACTATTACTTTTAGCAAATAGAAATTCTATGGGACGCAATACGCGATGGGAAAGCCAATATTTTTCACAAAGAATTAACTAGAATTTATCCAGACGAAGATCCAAATAAACTCAGAGCCATATTAGAAGAATTCGGAGTCAAGTATAAGAATAATGGTAATCGTGATGTAGTTTTTTTAGCACTTAATAACTTAGTAACATAAACTATAAACAAAAAAAAAAAATTTATATTATTTATATTAAACAGAAGTAACTTTACAACTCTTAATTAAAATATATAATTATTTAATCTAAAAGATTGTAATTTTAAAATAAGACAATTGATTTATTTTATGAAATATTGCTTTTTATATGTGGTGGTTTCCTAGGTATACTTGAAGACGGATTGAATTTAGAAAGGTTTGCATTAGCCGCGTACGATGGCCGCATACATAGATGGACTAAACAAGTAATTTTATAAATATTTATACATGCTTAATTCTCTCATAATTTAATCCATATTTCGAATTAATCTTAGCACACATTTTTATGATTAATATAGCATGAAATAAATGCAAATAGTATTTATAACGGCTCTACCGTTTTTCAAATAAAATTATATTATGTGTAGTATATTATGTTTATAAAAAAAAAATTCAGGCGATGTATATTGAGTTTATAGCAATAATCCCAGAAAATGCAAATAGACTGTATATTATTCTCGACGACATGGAAAAATATTATAAGACTGTTATTGACAAACCACAACTCGAAGATATTATAATGAAATATGGAATATTTAAAGGTAATCAAGATTTTTAATACCACTTGTATTTAATAATCGTAAAGTCATCTAAGGTGTATATAGTCTTAACCTAATCGAGATAAATTTGAGGGCTTTGCATAAGGCAATATTTTAATCTATGTGTATACAACATAAGCTATTATCTAACAATAGTGAACATATTTTGAATTCCGTTCATACTAAGTTCGCAAAATCTATGTGATCTTAAATCAATCCCATTTACTCAATACCAAATTTATTTTTACAAAAACAGCAAAATATAAACAAATTATAATTTTGTTTTATAATTATCCTAAGCATATTAGCTAATAGCCTTTGAGGCCAAGCATATTTTAAAAAATAAATTTAAAAAATAATGTTTAAAATATAGTCAAAGCCATCTACGTCCCAATATTCCCAATCTCTCATGATATTTTTGAAATATTATACACTTCGTTGTTTGGGTTTTGTTAAAAAAAAAAAAGTAAATAATTAAATATTTATTTCGTATTATTTCTATTAAATCATATGATTTATGTTATAATTTTCAGTTAATGAATACCGTTTATACATTGATAGCTTTAGAAGAGTCGTGAACATGGGTCTACTTTCAGAGCCGCTGTGCAATGAAAGTGAATCTCTGGAGGTAATCAATTTCCCTGCTCAAATTTGTTTGTTTATTATATTTCATATAAGCCAAAAATACTGTTTAGGCCACGTTTGCTAGATTTTGTAAATTGGCAGCCAATAATAACGGCCCTTTTGTCCACAACAATGGCTTGAGAGAATATTATGACAAAGCTTATATTACTCAAGATGACTTGGTTAAATATTATGTACCTCAAATCGAAAAAATCGCAGTAGAATACGGAGAAGCTCGCTGCAAGTATAATTTTGAACGACCTAATGTTAAAGTCGTAAAATCGTATTAAGTGTACATTTAGTTTTACCTAAGAAGATTGTAGCCCTACAGTATTGTATTCCAATTTTCTTTGGTTCACTGTATTAACCCGAATTAACTTATTACAACAGTTGTTAATCCAACTGACAAACCTCCATTGCGATATAAGATTAATGCTATCAATTAACATTAATTTGTACAGTAGTTTGGCATTTCATTAGTATCTCGAATGTCTTGTATTGTTAACGTGCCGTTAAAAAAATTTTTTTTTTTTTTTACTTAATGCAATAACCGAATCCCAAGCAATGTAAAAGTTAACTTGTTAAACTGTTAGCTTACTTGGTCGGAAATGAGTGAAGAACAGTACTACCACTTATATATATATTATATATATTTATGTCGTTATAATAAGAATATTTTTAAAAAGATAATATTGTACGATATTAGATTACATCGACATCAATCAGTACAGTATTTACGATTGATTTTGAACACTTTTAAATCGTTTAATACAAATCAGGCGACATTATTATGTTGCTTACTTACTTACTTACTTACTCGTTGTTAGTTACGTTATATGTTTTGAACGGATTACAATAAAAAATTCTGACATTATGTAATATTCCAAGAACAATACAATAATACAATGAAACTATTTTTTGTAATCTCAACAGATATAACTAAAGTTCTCAACTCTAACTCGTACTCACGTAAGTATACTGATCTAAAAATTATATTTAAAATGTTCACACCTTTTACACAAAACCTAATTTAAATTAATTACGTTATAAAAATAAACTGCCTGCCCCAAATTATATGTTACAAAATATATATTCACTTTTTATGTTATATTTTTTTTTCGGTAGAAATTGTAAGTGATAGTATACATGTTTTAGGACAGTTAACAAAAACTATGCCATTAAAGTTTTCACATTTAGCAAATTATTTTTATCTCGACAATAAAATATTAAATATTAAAATAGGTATACACATATATTTGTCTTCTTTTGCACATATACTTATAAAAAGCCAATGGCTTCCATGTTTACATAATTTGGACAAATAATTATACCAGACATTAGTATGTAACATTTATATATGTTTTTCTAAAATGTAGTAAAAATATTTAAAACTCCTTATAACCAGAACGTAAAAAAAAACATTTTAATAATTAATTTATATTCTTTTTATTGTAATTTAATAATTTTATTAATTTTATTATAATGTGATTTTCAGGTAAAGTTAATGGAATATTTTTCTATAATTTCAAAACAGCCGTAACCAGTGGGGATCTTCCAGTACCATTGAATAATAAAAATTCTTCTCAGGCGGTATGAATGTTACTGTTTAGGTTTTTTATGTAATTAAAAATATATATATATTTATATTGTAGATGAATAGGCGACGGATCAGTAGTGAAATTTATGCTCGGATACAAATCGAAAATGAAGAGTTAACAAAAAAGTTAACGGATCTAGAAGAGAGCATTACACAATTACAGAGCCAATTAGCAAATCTTAAGGTGAGTGATATTAAACAATACTCTTAGTCTACAACAGAAATAAATCCAATAATAATAGAGGTATTAGGAAAACTGGATTTCAGTTCATGAACTTGTTCAAGTTCTCCAAAAAAAATGTGTGAAAGTGGCAGAAAACGATTCTGTTAAAACAGTGCCTGGACTATACAAGCCACCGACTAAACTGTTTTAATATTTATTTTGTATTATTTTTAGTAATTTATACATATGATTTATGTTCTGTTATTGATTTTTCAGTCAGGGAAAAGCCCTGCATAAGGCAGGCGATGGAAATGCAATTAAGACGGTCGCCTATATGTTGCTATTTTAAGAAGAACACTTAGGCGATAATCAAAATTTATCTATTATATAAAAATGAATCAATTATTTAGTTATCAATAAAAATATTTATCAATGTACTAATTATAATATAACCAATATACTAATTCTTAATTGAACGTTTCTCATAATTTTAATAAAAAAATACCGAAGTAAAATTTTTTTTTTTTTTTAAGACCTTTCTATTTTCTAGTATTTAACAAATGCTAATTTTTAAGAAGGTGCTATTGCCGAAAAGTATTTTTTTTTTGCTTTAAATCATAATAAAAAAAACATATCATCCCGTTTGAAAATCTAAAGTCGATATCTAAATTATCTATCTGGGACGAGGTAACAGCATAAAAAAATAGTCAAAAATTGAGATCAATTAGAAAATAAAAAGTAAAAAAAAAGATATTGAGTGGTTCACGTTCAAATGATCACCCTGTATATGTTTTTTTTACGTTAGACTAAAAATTGCGCATCTAAAGAAAAAAACTCTGTAGTTTTATTTTAACATTTAGGTGCAATAAAAAAAATATATTATACGATGTCGATCTTCGTTTTTTTAATACTTTAGTTAAATAAGTTTATATTAAAATAAATAAAAACAGAAAATTAAACAGTTAGTAAAAACAAAGCTATCAGAGATTTTAAAAAAACCGACGCTTAACCAAAACCTATTACTTCAAGCTTGGGTATTAAAAAAATAAATAAACCAATTCATCTAACTTCAAACTATATTTTACTAACAAATATACTTCAACATACATACCTAAATTAATATATATATAGGTTGCTACAAGATATTTTTAATTCTCCCCTCCCTAAATCCTATCATTGTATGATAAAACCCAAAAATTATTCACACAGGTTGTTTTTTCATAATTTTAGAAAATCTTCATTGACAATGGCCATGCAATTTTAAAGACCCTGTATTTGTCGACATTAGGTGCACACTATTGTGTCGCAAGCTCAACATGGGTATCTAAATATTGTTTACAGTATTTTGAACGTGTAAAAAAAAATTGTAAGCTAACGGTTACTGTATTTTAGTTTATGTAAACAGTGGAAATCGAAACGTACATCAAATCACACAAGTGTTTTTCTACTGAAGAAAAATCGTGTTTTCGAGTTAACGCCAAGTCAAGAATCCGATAAACAATACAATCCCTTCAAATGTATGCCTATGGATTTGTTAAGAAAATATCGCCTTCGATGATGTATCTAACCTATATTTTAGGCTTTTGTGTTTTTAAACCGAGTCTTGCGATCAATGTGGACTTGTGTTTCAGTCATAGTATTCAAAACTCACTATGAGTCGATTATGTGTTCAACGATTTACCTACACAACGTTAACCGTTTTAAAATGAGTTTTTCCAAATACATAAAGCATATTATGGCCCGCTAGGAAATGTGTCTCAATATTAACGTTGTCTTCTGTACAAAACAACCGATATATGCTTGTGAATATCGTAAATAGGCGTTTGCACAGTGTGTTATTTCTCGAATTCTTGCAAGTATAATAATAATAAATCCAACCATCGCATCAGTCCCGCGGCATCGAAATAATATACATTATTATAGTGTTCAAAAAGTTTGGAACCCCTCGATTTTCAGAGCCGCCTTTGATTTTTTTTTAATTTTGACTTTTGAATGTTATTAGGTGAAACTTAACGCACATTTTAAGCCCAAATCTAAAGTCAAACCTTATGTAGTTAACGCATGCGCACTATAAACTTTTGAAATTTAAATGGGACCTCCTATATTTTTCGAGATATTCTGTTAGCATTTAATATTTTGAAGACAAAACTGTTAAAACAGTTTTTTATACTCAACAGTTTAAAAGTTATAGCTATTTAAAGTTCAAATTAGTGCACTATTAAAAAGCATTTATTGCTATATTAGAGACAAATAATTTGGTTTTGGTTTGAAAAAAAGAATAATATATTACCTGAACTATTATTTTAAAGACAAAAAATATACTAATAATTAATTGCCTAAATTGTCATTTGAAAATGAGCAAGACTCAAGTTCTGAGGAAATACAACTTAAAAATTGAACCTGCTTCCAAATGGTTAATTTTAACTTTGAAAGCTTTAATTTTTATACTTTTCAATTATTTTTTTGCTAACCGGTGCTTGTTATTTTAATTTCAAGCTACTTAGTTAAATCTCAGCCAGACACCACAATTTTAGGTTACGGCTATTTAGCAATAGGTTTGAACAACCCAAACTGCCAAATTTGTTTGTAGTGCCAGTTTACCATTTTTAATATTTTATAAGCCGTAATGAGAAATGTGGCAATTTTTTTTTTCTTTTTAGATTATTAATATATTGCTACAAGACAAAATGTGGCAGTTTGTTATTATTTCACCGGTGTCATCTGGTTAAGAGTTATTATCAAGTTGAAAGTTAAAACGCCTCAAATCGAAATGAGACAGTCTTGATTTATTATGCTTAAGTATAAAAAACTGTAGCAGTAATATATTTTTTTTTAACCGAAAAAGACAAGAAATTTATTACAGAAACATTGATTGGGTTAAACGTCAATTCATGTCTGGCCGGACACGAGGGCATTTGTTCCCTTAACCCTTTTTTTTCATCTACCTATTAAATTATGATGAAGACAATTTTGATCTGATATAGCAGTACATAAAAAAAAATAGTAAATTAAATATGTACACAAGATACTACTTAAGTTTTTAAAAGTTGATAGGCTTATGGAAAATAATAAGAAAAAGGTTAATGTTTAGTATTTTAATAATATTGTAAAATATGATAACCAAAAATGTATTCAAAAATGAAATACTACAAAATTGCAATTAATCTAAACCGTACTCATTCCATCTTCAAACCATGACGAAAACATTCGGTTTGAGTTCAATAAATTTTTTTTAACAATTTTAAAAATACCCATTTTTATGGCAGAGACCATAAAAGACGGTGGACAATTTTCAACAAATTAGGGGTTCCGTTTTAGGCCAATACGAACCAATATGTCATTAATGATAAGACCATTGCATAGGTGTATAAATTATTTTAAAATTGTTAGAGAGTGAGGATTTTGTATAATTTCGCACATTGGCGCATGTTTCAAAGTTACACCTAGTTCAAAAGTAAATAAAGATTTATATGTACGATTTTCTATGGAAGTATTATTTATCGAATTTTCGCCTAAGCATTAACTCGAAAACACAATTTTTTTTACTACAGAAAAACACTTGGGTTGTTCGATGTGAGTTCCCATTTCCACTGTTTACATAAATTGAAATATACGAATCGACAAATTTAAAATCTTAAGAAATTCATGGCCAACCCGACTTATTGACGATTTTCTAGAATAATAAAAAAAAACAAATTACGTGTATTTTTTTGGGTTTTTTTTTTTGTAATGCAATGTTATTTCAAGGTCATTGTAATTTTTCCCACTTCGGTAAGATGATTTTAGAGAGGGGTGATTTTGCAATATCTTATAGCAACTTGTATGAATAATAAATTTAGACATTTATGTTAATCTATTTTTTGTTTTTTAGTAAAATAGAATTTGATTGGACTTACCTTGAGGGTCCTAACCTAACCTAACACGGGTCGATGTTACCAACCGTGAACCGACAATTATTAGCGTCTGTTCATTTCTCACATCTGGAACAACATGTTTGTAATTGGTCCAGTGTTAAAAAAGTTACAGTGTAAACAGATAAAAAAAAGCCCACATCAGAGTAAAACCAATGCCTTCGCCGCTTTGCATCGAAGCTAAAATGTATTTGGATGTTGGTGAGGCGAATGTTGTTCATATTATAGTTTATTTTTGTATCTTATACGCATAGAAGATTTAACCCGTCGTAGGTATCGTTATGATGTGCAACATGATTGGTATCGTGTTAAAATAATGGTAACACAATTGTTTTTATGTTCTTGTGATCTGTCTAGTTAATGAACTTACAGTAGTGCAATTGAGGTAAAAAAGTTTATCTAGTTGTATCCGATAAATGTTATATTATGCCTAATGACCTAAATTTCGACATCTGGGACAAATCATTTTATGAAAATATTCATTTAAACCCTTTTGAAAACAATAAATGTTTTTATTATTGTTATTACTTTTCCAAAAAAATAAACACAGTTTATTAATAACAAGTGTTATTCATTGAAATATAAAGAAAACAAAATTATTTTGATGTGATGTTTTGTATGCTTGTTCAAACAGTTACCTGATAGTCATACACCATTTGCACTAAATAAGAAATTTTTTTCCAAAGTGTGCAGAACTCTTCAACCAGAGGCCCAAATTTAGGTTTTCAATTGAAGTATTGGGCGTAAAAACACAAATATATATCATTGTTTTGGGCGTTTTATTTTTATCGGTTTCGTATCGTCGCAACATGCTCTTAAATCTATCAACATCAAATTGTTTTTCATTCCAATACCTGTACTTGACTTTTTTTTTTAAATTCAAGAAAGTAATATTATACTAAAATAAATTTTGAGTATAAATAATACGGCGTTTTGCATAGGCAATTCTGTTACGATCGTGTATTCGGTTATTTTTCTAAAATGCATTATTATTTTGTTTTTAATAATTATAACTACTGGATGCCAATTTTATCGACGACTCAATATTACTTATGTTAATAAATCGATAAATCTTCAATCTTTAATTTTAGTCATGAGGTCACTTATCATACGCTGAAACTTACCCGATTACTAGATCACCATTGTCATTATATTGTACTTTGAAGACTAACGATGTAACGTGCTCTGCTTAGAGAAAAGTAATAAACAGAGGCGTATACGGGGAGGGGGGATATAGTGATGGCCCCTACCCTGGATGGTTTACTTGTGTGTGATAGAAATGTAGTGATCAATAATTTATACGTTTATGTGACACTGACGTCTTTTACAATTATTTTTTTAATATTATTCGCTCCCCCCCCCTAAGGGGTGAAGTAAATACGTCCTTAGTGGTATACTATTAAAAATTTAGTTGTTGTCTTTCTATGTTTAGGACGTTCATTACAATATAAGGTACACTCACCATATAAAACTCCATACTCGTGTGTTATGATTGATATCTTTAGAACATAAAAACTCAAAAACATCCTAATACATAAAGTAAACAATCAGGTTTATCAGCCTTATAATAGTTACTTTTTCATTTTAATAGTTTGTTGTTATTTTATTGATTACAACCAAACCAACATAAAAGACAACTCGTATGTACAGTAAACGCTCAGATTGGTTAAGTTAGGATGACACAGGAGACCATCTAGACCAGTCGGTCACCATAGTTAACGGTGAATTCACACTTGTATAAATATAAACTTAAAAATGTAATAGGCAACCAATGTTTATTTAGGTCAAAAACTATAATTTTAAACTAAGACAATTTTTGTATTAAATGTTATTATTTTTGTTTTACAAACAATAAATGTATTTTTTTCAAATCAAAATTAGTTTAAAGATAATATTTAAAGAAAAACACAACATAAATTCATAAATTAACAACAATTCAAAATATATAGTTTATTCCTGAAGTAAATATTACAAATTCAATTATAATTATATATTTACCATACATTTTTTTTATGTAGTCTTATCACATCGGATACGAACATGTGGGCCAAGCATTTTATTAATTGTTCAACAATTTTCGGTTTGCCATTAAAAACCTTATTTATTATACTTGTAACGTGTATTTTTTCGTTTCCGATGGATACAGCTCTTATTGCGTTGAATATTAAGTCATATCCTTGGTCCACTTTTCCTATAAGTATAAACTGTCTTGCATCTAAACCAGCATCAAGAGATTGACTGCCTAACGCATACATTTTTTCTTCTGTAAACAAATAACATTTTGAAATATATATATATATCTTTATGTATGAGTTTCTTCTGTTCGTGTGTAAGTATGCAGACTCCTACTAAACGGTTTGACAGATATTTATGAAATTTTGTGTGCGCGATTAAGTTGCTTCGAGAAAGCTTTAGATTTACGATTTAATCCGAAAGAACATGTTTTCAATTTTTAATTAATTTAAATGATTAATTATGATTATCAATAGCATCAATAGGTATCAATACATCCCTATGGGTTTTCATACCACAGGGATACAGTGATCCGATCAGCTGATTGTGTGTCTATTCTAATACACGGGCGACGCCGGGTCGGGACATTTTGTACTTATATATATTTGTTTATATATATGTATGAAATAAATAATACTAAAAAAAATATAAATAACCGGTGAAATAAAAATTTAAGCGCTTGGAACAAGGTTTCATTTAAGATTTCAGGGTATCGTTTTTTTTTGTGAGATGCAATAAACATACATAAATTAAATACCCCATTAAAAAAAATGCGCAGTTTTAATTTATTTTACTATGTTCTGGTTAATAGTTTTATAAAACATGAACAAGTCAGAAAAAATGCCCGTTTTACTTTAATCAACAAAGATTTTGATAACAATGTTTTTAAGCTGATTAGACAGGTCTATCTTATGAAAATATCAGTCATATTACAAACATTTACATTTTACATCTTACGTGTCTTATAAATTATTATACCTAACTGAAATCGATAAAATCACTCTCCAAAACATAATTGTTGCATTTACGTAAAATGTTCAAAATCACAATGTAAGAATAACTAGGCTTTTAACTGAAAGTTCGACTAAAATTTGTTATTGAATAGATTATCATAAATTTAAACGTCTTGGTTTAACACATTATCAGTCTCAATCTACTATCTGTTTTAGACTTTTTTAAAGTCCAGAAGATTTATTGATCTCGAAAAATACCTTTAAGAATATTCTCTCGCTCAGGTTTTACTAAGTTCAACTGAAAATCGGAGAAATATTGGTGTCTTAAATGCCCTAACAAAAAATCAATCATCTTTATAAAATAACGATCGGATCTTTTTTCTTCTTGCTTAATGGACAAAAATAAACCAAATTATTGTTTTGTAATACTCACCGTCGTTGCGTATCTCTTCCGGAAGAAAACTTTCAAATGAAAACGCATGTAAGCGCATGCGAAGATTCCTTACAGATGTAGGCTCACGAGGGTTAACATCAGAAGGTTCACCATCAGTGCAGGAAATCTGAAAGACACATATAAAATTAGTACTATATTAAAATATAAAATTAGTATGATAAAAGACCATGTCGGCTGTCGTCAGTCAGCATTGTATTCAAGTATAGCAGTAGTTTGTCTTCAATAAAGACATGTCAAAATAAATATTTTATGAACTCATGGAGGCTCTGCGAATAGTCCAATACTCGAGACCAAAATAGTTTGTATAATATCAATATTGTTATTATGATTGTGAAAATGTTCAGCAAAATATTCTTAATTTTAAAAGTTGTGATAATATGTATTAAAACTAACAACTGTGAAAGCATGTAAATAATTATTTGAATATATTTACGAGAGTATTCACTAATATTATATCACATTCATTATGTAAAACAGTTATGTTTTTAAATTAAATTTGTATTATGGATGTTTCTATTACAAAAAAAAAATGAGTGCAAATAGTTTTTTTTACACTTCAACAACATTAAAAAATAATACATGTTTCATATTACATTAAGGGTAAGATACTTATTAATATAATTATCGAGATTATTAAAAATATAAAATTTATTATAATACCTATTTATATAAATCACAACAATAAATGTTTTGCTGGTATGATCAAATTCAGATTTTATGATGAAATATTTTAAATTTTGTTCAAAATCTATATTTACTTACTTGTACATTATGACTGCACAAAAACATTGCAAATAACACAAGACTCGTGTTTGATTTCATCGTAAATACCTAAAACAATAAAAACTGCGCAATAATTATAGTTTTAACAGAGATATTAGTGTGTAATACTAAATATATATAATATGTCCTACAATAATTTGACTTTTGTTTTAGTGAATATTTTTTTTAAACTAATTTGTTCTCATTTGTACTTAAACACGTAGGGTTTGTATTGCTCTTAACTGTTTTATTTTTATTTATTACTTTTTTGGAAATTTTATTTTTTTTTAAACTTATTTTATTAAGAACAATTTGCTAAAAATTATGATTGGTCGACAACCAGTTTTGAATTATTATTTTTAATAAATAACTCTGCACGGTTATTTTTCCGCATCCCATTATTATTCTTAATAAGATAGAAAAATTTTTAATTAAAACAAAAAATGTAAAATAGTTAAGTGTCATAAAAAGAAACGCTGCGAAAATGCAATGATTTTTAATTAAATTGACAGAATTCATTATTTCTCCTTCATTTATCAACTGTAAATGAATTAATCCCTTCGTTCAAATATTTTTAATTTAATAATTCGATTATTTTTTTTAAAATGGTTTTTTATGGTTTGGTCAAAATTGTCGGTAAATTACTTTTTATTTAAAACATTTAACGTGTACAATACTATCAAAACTTAATAGCACTCTTAAAAATAACAAAAAGTAAAAATTGATAACTTAAGCAAGATAAAAAATTGTAAACTTTTTTTTTAAAAAACCTAAACAAAACAAAACATTGTCTTACGAAGAATAAGTTAAAATGTTACTTACTTATTTGGCGTGTAATAAATCTAACATATAGAAACTCCAAAAAAAGAACACTAATACAGTCTGTGCACAGTTTGCCTTTTTATAGCGAAATTTAGGACTCTTCACAGTCGCATTTTTTTAAATTGCGCTTAAAACTCTTTTTCGCGATTTTAGTGTGTTTACATAATATAAATATATGATATTTGGTGCTTTTTTCGCTGGTGGGCGCCTACGTTGTTGTTTTTTTTTTATTCGAATATGATAGTTCAACCCGAAAAAACAACTCTTGAATATACCAATTGAATAGACATACGAAGAGAATGAAGTGTGCCTGTTTTGTGAATATTCTAAGGTTAAAAGAAATAGTTGACAATTTTCTCAAAAAAACCGATATTATTTGTGCAAAATCGTATTATATTTTTCTTACAATTTCTGTCTTGCCCACAAAACAAACATTATATTTTACTATACATATCCCTTATACGAATGATTACAGACAACGGCAATAATAAGAACAAGTTTTTGCAATAATTAGTTGATTATTAGTTTGCAATAATGAATTTAACTCACTTCCTGATACCGTAGAAGGCTGAAATTTAGCCCAGACACTCATTTTGGATAACAATACAATATCCTGGAATTATATTGGAGGACGGGGAATGGGAATTTTTTTACTCAGTCCTGACAAACTAAATCTCGGGCAACGAGGGTCCCGAACAACTTGTAAATAAATAAAAATAAAACTTTTTTAAAAACATGCTTTTCTAAAAAGTAGTATAAAAGTGAACTAAAAAGTAAAAATTAATTTTACTACAAGAACAATTTACCAATCAATTGTAACACATTTTATTTAAAATGTCGATTACTTTGAAAACAACCGCATATTAACTACAATTTTAAATAATGTTAAACATCTTTAATTTTTGACTAAAAAGAAAAACGCGAACCCTATTCAACAAAGTTCCTTCATGAATTTATCAGATAATGTTTTATATTTCAAGTTTTTTTGTAATTTAAATTTGGTTTAATATTATTGTGTGACACATACATTTCATAATACTTAACTCAATGAATTTGGACATTGTTGAATAGGGCCCACGCTTTTGTTTTTAGTCAAAAATTAAAGACGTTTAACATTATTAAAAATTGTAGTTAATATGAGGTTGTTTTCAAAGTAATTGACATTTTAAATAAAATGTGCTACTATTGATTGGTAAATTGTTCTTGTAGTAAAATTATGTTTAGCTTCGGTGTGGAGCTGAGAAGGTATTGTTTTTACAATGATGTGCTTTTATTTTTTATGTGTGTGTCCGGCCCTACGATATCTCGTAAACCGCTGAACCGATTTCTTCGTGTAGCAACTGAAGGGCTACACAGGGGAAAAAGCATCAATGTCAATTTTTTTTTTTGAAAATGAGATGTTAGTGCCATCTTTTAGCTTGTTCCCAAAGGAATCGAACTACGAATCGGTTTTGCATAGAAAGACCATTGGCTGCCCAAAAATAAAGGCGGAAGAAAACGTCTCATCAAGGTCCACGCGGTGGCAACTGTGATGGGAAATACTAATCAGGGTCAATGACCTATCAGAGATTTTATTTTATTTTTCACTTTTTGTAAAATTAAAATGTATTTTTTTTTTCTTTCACTCAAATATATGTAGTTTACCGACAACATATGTTTTTCTCGCGCTCAAACCCTTGCTGCGATGTCATTTTGTAAGTTGTTAAACTTTAAAAACGGAATTACCAACAATTTAATAAAACTGACATTGATGTTTTTCCCCGCAGCCCTTCAACTTTATAGATCAGAAATCGTACCTGAAAGGTATCTTAATAGGCCAAAAATTGAAAAAAGTCACCCTTTCCCCATCAAAATTGAGAAAAACCCCCAAAAAATGTATACATTTTTCTACTTAAAAATACGATGCTCTATAACTTTTTTAAAAATAGTCGAAAAAGTTCCAAATTTATATGAATTATTCTTCAAACATAGTACTATCGATAACATTAACTAACTAAACAAATATCATAAACCCTTTCCCCTAGAAGGAATATAATTTTTTTCTTTATTTCAATTTTTCAAGCAAAGTTTTAGAGATTTAGATCTGAAAATTAGACCAAAGGTAGATCTAAAATGGAACTATAACAAATTTACACTGTAGCCGTAGTGAGTTTCTAGTTTGCTATGTGTGAGTGAATCAACAGGTAATGAAAATATTTTAATTATATTGTTAATTACGATATATGGGTAACTATGAGAGTTCATTTTTATAGACAGACGATCAACCCTTATCGTATCCTCCCTACACAAGACTAAATATTAAATTTTTAGTACATTATTGCTGATCCCACGATATCTTCTAAACCGCTATAACTGTGGATTAATTAGCCTAAAAAGAATCCCCTGGATAGTATGTTCAAACCAGTTATAGCGGTTTAGAACATATCGTGGGATCAGCAATAATTTACTTAAAATTTATATATATATACAGGGTGAGGCATTAATAATAAGACCTTGAATGCATGTACAAATTATTTTAAATGTTAGAAAGTGAAGTTTTTGTATAATTTCGTACATCGGCACACGCACGTGTTTCATTTTGAAACAACATATTTTTGTGACCCTGAGTCCAAAAGTAAACAAAAATTTAAAAATATGATTTTTACTAAAGTATTGTTTATCGAATTCTTGCCGAGGTATTATAACTCGAAAACACAATTTTTTTACTTTAGAAAAACACTTGTGGATTTTATGTACGTTGCGATTTCAACTTTTTATATAAATGAAATATATACTGTAATAGTTTTTCTGCAATTTTTCTACACATTCAAAATATTGTAAACGTTATTTAGAAACTCATATTAAAAGACCTATGTGAATCATTTTTGGTTTTTATCGTACAATGTCATTTCAAGGTCATTGTAATTTTTCCCCCTTCGGTCAGAGGATTTAAGGAGAGTTGATTTGGAAATCTCTTGTATAGCACCCAATAATTAAGATAACAATAATAAATTAAAAATAAAAATAATAATTAAGATTCACATGTTAAGCTACTTTTTTTAAGTAAAATATAATGTCATTGAACGTTTTAGATTTCAACATCAATCAGAAGAGCTGTAACCTTTTCGAATTTCTATTAAAAAAAAATGCGATTTCTATAAAAATTGTAATGCATTTTAACGACTATTTTCAATTATTTAAATAGATAAATTGGGTTATTACCTACTGTTATTTTTTTTAATATAAATAATCATGTTTGATAATTAACCGGTTTGGGTTAAGCGTTTAAAATTAAAACTTTAATTTTGTGAATATAATTTTATTGGAACCTATATATAGGTAGTAAATAAATAAAATAAAAGGTATAAATTCTATTATTTTAAATACAAATTAAATATCAATTACATAGAGTTTTTTTGAAAAGGATCTTAAAAAAATGTTTTATCAATTTATTTTAAAAATGCGCCTATTGCTTTCGTGTTCTACTCAGTTTCAAAATATTTAAAATAGCGGCGACAATGAAAGTTGATTGAGAATTTTCAAAAATATAGGGGGTTTGTTTTAGGCTAATAAGTCTACTGGTCATCAGAATCCCACGGGTGGTATATACAGGGTGTTCAAAAAGTCTGTAACCCCTTGATTTTCAGAGCCGCTTTTGATTTTCTTAAAATGTTGACTTTTGATTGTTATTAGGTGAAACTTAACGCACATTTTAAGCCCGAATCTGAAGGTAAACCATATTTTTTATATTATACTGTTCCAAACTTTACCTAGTATACTCTATAGGATTGTTGTACATGTAATAAATAATAATGACCGGCGACTGCCGTTACACAACACACATAAAAAACCCATGATAATGAATTTGTGCAGGTAATATTATCATTATGGAACTTAATCGGCCATTAAGGCTCAACGCTGCCATCGCGAGACGGTTTCTTGACGAATTTTTTACATAAATATTACTTCAGATCAAAATGTTTAAACAATATTACACCCGACTGTGAATTTATAATCTAATTTTGTTCAGAGTACAGCTACACTATTTATCGTTAAACGGAGAACAGGAAAATGTGTACTTAAAATATTAATAGAGAACAACAAGGGTCCAAATATTTTTTTCCCCCAAATAATTATAATATTGAAATAAATTATATTTTTTTTATGATTTTATGTTAAATCATAACGTTAGTTTCCAAATGATCTAAAATATTTAAATACATAATTTAATTTGTTAATTATTTGTTTTTAAAAACAAAAATCTGCTCCAAAAACAAAGGATTGACCTGACAAGTTATTATTATACATAACTTGGTAAATATTTTTTTTTAATATAAATAAAGAATAAAACCAATAAAGCATACCTATGCTAAGTAAATATATTTTTACTAGTAAAATAATAATTATTATAATAATATAATATTCAAAGTTTAAAAAACTTAACTAATGCCATTAATTTTTACAATTACCTAGTAGGTACTATAATGAATTATACAATTTATGGATTTTTCTGATCTTAAAAAAAATGTATTGACAAGTTTTTAGTACAATTTAGAATGCAACAATTTAAATTATGACATCACAAATGTACATTTGGTAAACTGAAGGGTTGGGGATCCTTCAATTAACAAAACGCAGTTTTATAATAATTTATAAATAGTAATTGGATATTATACTAAAATCTATATTTTTTAAACACATACACAAAAATAAGTGAGGCAACTTTAATATTATCTAATAAAATATACAATTTAATAATGAAGAGTTGATTATGATAAATTTGACATTAAGTTGTAAAAAATAAAACCACTTATTAGGTAGCTAGTTGTTATAAAATAGTTATTCAAACAAACTATTTTAGTACTTGGCAATCTATTGAATTAATATTTTGTTTGTAAATTGAAGAAATGGGAAGTCTTATATGTACATTATAAATATCCTTTAGATATTCTTAATAAAATATAATTACAAATCAACTTTGCACATATGAAGGCTTAATTTCTATAAAAATATTACTAATTAATCAATACAATTGATTATTGTAACAATTGAATATTATTAGAGTAATAAGTAGAAATTAAATTAATATTTATATTTATGTTTTTAAAAACATTTCTTTTATTATTTGTAGATTTACAAAACCACAAGCGCGTTTGATCATAGAATAGGTTGCCGAAAATAGTTTTGATAAATATATAATATTTAAATAACGCTTTTTTTTTTTATTTAATGTGTTTAAAAATGTTTTTAAGAATATAATTAAAAAACACTTTACTTCAGGATGGTTTTATCTGCTTCGATAAACTAGATTTGATTAATTGATATTGTTAACATTCTTTGTAGTGCAAAAAATTCTTCCAAAATATAGAAACTCCAGCGGACATCATTAAGCTCAACCAAGAAGAAACCTATAGAGCTGTTGAAAAAAGAAAACAAATCCAATTTATATGGATCCCTGGACAAATTGGCATACCAGGAAATGAAAAGGCAAACCAGGGTGTACTCAAAGTAACCACATCAACGCCTTCTCCGTTTCTAAAGTCTCTGACATAAAAAACGCAATCAAATCACACACACTCAACCAATGACACTCCCATTGGTAAAAACTCAACACGAAACTCAACAAAATTTAAAATAATATAAGTCCATGGCGATACCCCAGAGATACCACAAACCTAATTTCCTTCTTAAAAAAATCTGAATTTTATATTTTAAATTAAACAATCCTAACAAATAAATAAACAACAAAGGTTTAGATATATTCTGAACAATAAAATAAAAATACAGAATGGAAATAATATAAATAACATTGTCTTCTCAAAGTAAATTATATATTCTACATCCAAAAGATCATTTTTATCAGTTTCAATCACGGGCTCGAAATAATTGCCGTCAAGTCTGACTGTCTCTTTCGTGACTACATTTTTTTCATCTATTTTGTTCTTGGGACAGCCGTTATAATCATCAGTTTCGTCTTTAATTTTCTCTTCAGTTATTCTAAAAAACAAAACAAATTATATGTAGTTTAATTGTACAAGTTACAATTATAATAATTCCACCGGGGCTTTAGTTGAACCAAACTTAGTTTAAGTTTGTTACTGTTGTTGTTTAATTAGTACATTTAATAGAAGTCTATAAATTGGTGTTCCATAAGTTCAGCTCAGAAATCAAACACTGTCGCTTGTAAAAATGATGCAAGTCAAATGGTCACAAAACATTTAAATATTTATTGTTAACATAATTTGAATTAGAAATCTTAGGGGTGCGAAGAATGCTTTATTGTAAAGTATTTCCCAAGCATCAATCCTAATTCCTAACTCTTAAAACGTTATCATACAATGTATCCATAAATTGTTATCTATATGCCAAAAATTAAAAACATTTGGAAACAAGCGAATTTCAGTGGTCGTCTCTTCAGGGCCCTACCAATATTTGTATCCTTGAAATAAGCTATGAATTAAAAAAAATAATTTTAATTTAAAAAACCGCTTAAAATTTTTACAAAATAACATTTTACACTTTTTTCTAGAAAACGAGCTTACATCAAATTGTAATCTGGTACCTAGCTCTAATATTAATAATATAATTATTTCTGGTTTAAAAATGTTTTTATATTAAGAATTGGGTTTTCTCTATTTTTAGTGGTTGATTGATTCAAAAAATGTAAATCAAGTAAAAAACCAAGTCTAAAAGACAAGGTACATTTTTAAAAATTAGATTGTCTACTTTAAATGTTTATTTTAAGTAATTTATTAAACTACAAGTGTTAGCCTTCTATTGTATGGGTAATCTGTTGCCCTTTCGTTTACCGAGATGAATTAATTTAAGTGTAATATAAAATAGTAATATTTAAAAAACAAAATTGTTATTATATAATATACATAATGCTAGTTTTTCCATGTTATGTATATTGTAAAATATAATATATTCCTCAAAGCACATTAAATAGAAAAGTAAACACTAAACACTTTAATTGTAGGTATTTTTTATTTTACTTTTATTTAAACCAGTGAAGTTGTTTGACTGGTCTGCACTGACATTAAATTTTATGTAATATAATTATAATATAATAAATAACAGTTTGGTATGGAAAATTATTTCTTTAGATATTTAAGTAAAATGACATACGCCTAGTAATTGGCCATGGAATGCTCACATATACGTTAACGATTTTATTACTATTTTCTAATTAAATGTATTTCAAATATTTAAAATTTATTAATAATATTACTTATATGCGTCGTCTTCGATTTTTTTTTTAGCATATTTGTATGTAGTCGGACAACTCTTGTATAATTTCTCAATAGCATTCCGTTTTATTTTTTTCACTAAGTCTCCAGTAAAGTGATCTTTCGTATCTTCGTTTTCTTTCTCTATTTTTATCACGGTATCGTTGTTATAATCATCCATTTTAATTCAAACTCTTAGCTAGTTTTTTACTTTTTAAACTCTAAAACACAAAGCATAATTGCAAAAATTAGGATAAAAGCTTATAGTTAATATCAAAATGAATATGCTGCAGTTTAAGCATATTTAAGTGAATCATAAGGATTTCGCCGCAATAGGTTTTAGGTACACAAAACACTTGTATGACTTTCCTGTGGCATGTCCCAGATGGGATTTTACCAAAAAAGATTTTACGTACTTTACTAGACAAGATTTCACCTTAAATGATATTAAACAAATAACACATTAAAAATTTACAAAGATATTACAAATATGTAAGTATACTACGATATAACTATTATGCTTTTCTCGTACGTACGTTAGTAGGGGTATTTTTAAAATCTTGCAAAATTTATTTAACCCACTTCTCGATGTCGTATAGGGCTGAAACCTGGCACAGACACTCATCTTAGACGACAATACAATATCCTGTAATCATATTGGAACTCGGACAACCAGGTCGCCCTACACAGGTTCAAATGTGGGGACATTTCACTAAAATTTCATTTTTTTCCAAATCTTCCAAAATTAATTTAGTTATCTACTCAGCAATGATTAAATACCTTTAATTGAACTAAAAAGTAAAAAAACAAAATAAATAAATTTAAAAAAAACTCTTTTGAAAACGTACTCCCATTCTCCATCCTCCAATATTATTCCAGGATATTTTATTGTCGTCCAAAATTAGTGTCTGGGTTAAATTTTAGCCTTCTACGATATCAGGAAGTGGGTTTAATTCATTTTAGAGGATTTGAAAAACAAAATAGTAAAAAGTGAACTAAAAAGTAAAAAATAATTTTATTACAAGAACAATTTACCAATCAATTGTAGCATATTTTATTTAAAATGCCAATTACTTTAAAAACAACCGAAAAATAACTATAATTTTAAATAATGGTAAACATCTTTAATTTTTTACTAAAAAGAAAAGCGTGGGCCCTATTCAACAAAGTCCAAATTCATTGAGTTAAGTATTATAAAATGTATGTGTCACACACAAACATTAAACCAAATTTAAATTACAAAAAAACTTCCAATATAATTTATTAGGGACATTGTTCTTGTAATAAAATTATTTTTTACTTTTTAGTTCACTTTTTACTATTTTTTTTTTTTTAGAAAAGCATGTTGTTAAAAAAAATTTTTTTTAATTTATTTATTTTGTTTTTTTTACTTTTTAGTCCTATTTAAAGTATTTAATAATTGCTGATTAGATTACTAAATTAATTTTGGAAAAAATACAACTGCACAAATCATTTTAAATACTTGTTGACTGTTGATTCACTCACACAATATGTGAGAAATTTACTACGGTCAACCGTGAAAGTGTAATTTTTCCTTTTTTTTTTTTTTACATTTCCCTCAATAAAAAAGAAATCTGACTACAGTTATTTTTAAGAAAATTGTATACGTTTTTGTTCCATTTAAGTCTACCTTCGGTCTTATTTTCAGACCTTGAGCTCTAAAGAATTACCCGAAAAACCGAAGTAAAGAAAATGTTTCCATCCTTTTTAGGGAAAATGGTTTAAGATATTTTTTTTAGTTTGTTAACGTTCATCGGTAGTACATTATCTAAAGAATATGCCACACAAATTTGTAATTAATTTTTTTTAATTTAAAAAAGTTATAAAGTGCCATAATATTAAGTCGAAAAACAGTTCAATTTTTTTGGTGTTTTTTCTCGATTTTCAGAGGATGGGATGGACTTCTTAAATTTGTAGGCCAATAATGTCCCTTTCAGGTATATCATTTCTGGTCTATAGAGTTGCTACACTAAAAAATCGATGTCAATCAATGGCTTAGATGACACATTGGATAAGCACAAAAAAACATCATTGTAAAAACGCTACGTTTTCAGCTATTCATCGAAGCTAAGGTAATTCATTAATAAATTATATGATCTACAATTTGTTAATACTTTTTAATACTACACAAACGGTTGTATTATGTTTAAAATTTACCTGGAAACTGTCGACTGGTGATGGTTGAAACTGGCGATTCAAATAATATAGGGTGTACGGATCGAGTTTGATAGTAAAATGCTAGACAATGCAATAACAGCAAACAAGAAAACGAGTACCTACCCTGAAGGGGTGCCAACGTCAACTGCACTTACCTAGGCACACAGTATTATAACATGATGATGGATTTTGCACAGTTTAATCGTTCACCGCGACCACATGGACGTCTGGCTGAGTAGTATAAATTTAAAAAATCAATAAAGCGCAATAACCAAAATAACGACCACCCGGTAGGTCTAGGGGTGCTTTTGCAACTGCACTATACTTACTTACCTGCACAATATAATACAAATATTATGATGGATTCTCATGTCATGCGCTGTGTGTTGTCTGGACTGCAGCAGCTGGAGTATGTGCAAATCGATAATTGCAGGCATTACACCTTTTGTAGTACTCAAAATTCAACCCTTCACCATTGAAATAGAAAAATCTAAAAACAATTTTTCGATTTTATGGTTTCAACTTTAACATGTCATCACTTCACAAAAAAATCAATGGCTATTTACCGATATCTTTGTATAGCAATTATATAAATCATAAAATCGTACCTGAATGGTACTTTATTGGGCCAAAAAATTCATCCCTTTAAAATCGATAGAAATACACAAAAAATGTACATATTTTTAATCTTATGGCGTTTTAAAACTTTTTCAAAAATAGTCAAATTGGTTCCAAATTTGTATGGAATATTCCGTTGTACCACTGATAAAGTTGAACAAATTTGTAGTGAGCATTCTCTTAATGTAAAATGTCGAAACATAAAATATTGTAGTGTGTTATGCATTCCTAAAAAGCATAATGATTAAGCATTAAATTATACTGTATTTAACTTATTCTTTGGTAAACACACTATTTAGCTATGCTTTAATAGCTTTTTTTTTTTAGTTTTAACATTCCTAATGAAAGTACAAAATAAGATGTGACAATGATATCTTCTAAATTATAAATTTATATGTAACCAATAATTATTCTCATAACTCATAAATTCCGAAAACAGTTCCTGTTGAGTTAAAGCGATATAAATCAACAAACGCTTATTGTATCGGACTCATATCGGCCGAGGTCATTGTACATTTTTCTTAAGCCATTACTTTTGTTTTAAATAAATTATCTAAGAAAATATGTATCTTATTAACACATTTAATTGGTCACACACTTATTTTGTGTCTAAAGATACTCATCGTGCGTTGTTCTGTTTGGAATCATATATTTTCCATGGCATTTTCCCATGAAGTATTATAATAAATAAACCATTTTTGTATTTGCGCTTTGTAATAACTGCAAACACATTTTTATGCGACAATACTGCTTTAGTTATAGTAATACGGGTTCAAAAATCTAAAAAAGATAATAGTTTGATAGGATACATAAAATAAAAGTTTTTTACGACACCGATATTGTTACAAATTTTAATTTATGTTAAAGTACATCAAAGCTTTATATAAAATTTATAAAATCTGTTTTTTCAGGATGACAAAATTTCTTGTGTTTCAATAAATACAGCAACGGTGACAATTAGATAAACTTATAAATACTTAAGCTACTTGAGTTTAGAATATAGAATATTAATTATTATTTCTATAAAATTTTAATTTTAATTTAGACACAACTTATAACAAAAATGTAAACTGCAAGTCGTTCCAAAACGACAGTGTGTGTACAAACTATCATCTGTCTCAATTTCAAGGTCAATTTGTGTTACTTTAATAACTTATATTTTATTACTGTACGTCTCGAACAAAAAAAAAATTAGGGGGAAAAATAATAAAGTATTACATTAGAGTTTACTATCGTAATGACGCAATCTCTTTTTAATGAAAAAACACTACACTTAGAAGTTCTATTTATATTTTGCATAATAACATTACGTATATCCTATACAACATATATTGTTATATAATTGTTTAAATATCATATTTTACTTTTAAACAATAATAATATAACGTCGTTCAAACTAATTTTATTACAAGAATAATTTACCAATCATTTGTAGCATATTTTATTTAAAATGCCAATTACTTTAAAAACAACCGAAAAATAACTATAATTTTAAATAATGGTAAACATTTTTAATTTTTTACTAAAAAGAAAAGCGTTGGCCCTATTCAACAAAGTCCAAATTCATTGAGTTAAGTATTATAAAATGTATGTGTCACACACAAACATTACACCAAATTTAAATTACAAAAAAAATTCCAATATAATTTATTAGGGACATTGTTCTTGTAATAAAATTATTTTTTACTTTTTAGTTCACTTTTTACTATTTCTTTTTTTTTAGAAAAGCATGTTGTTAAAAAAAATTTTTTTTAATTTATTTATTTTGTTTTTTTTACTTTTTAGTCCTATTTAAAGTATTTAATAATTGCTGATTAGATTACTAAATTAATTTTGGAAGATTTGGAAAAAATGAAGTTTTAGTGAAATGACCCCTACATTTGACCCTGTGTAGGGTGACCTGGATGTCCGAGTCCCAATATGATTACAGGATAGTGTATTGTCTAATTTTATTCAATCAAAAATTTAAATTGCAAAAGGACTGTTAGGTTAGGTATAACATTATACTGATGGGACGACGTGGGGCTTACAACTACTTGTTTGGTCATATGCCGATCAGGTCCATGAAGTTGCAGTTGACAAGAGTCTTATGCCATCATGTGCCAACATACCTAACCTAACCTAACCAAACCTGCCACCATGTGCCAACATACGAGGAATTCTCGCCCGCTGACACCGATGTCAAGTGATCCTGACGATTTGAATTATTTGTCGCCGGATCATTTTCTGATTGGCCAGCCGTTGCTAGGGATACCATATCCAGAAGCTCCAGAAGTGCCTCGAAACCAACTACAACGACGGAAATGGCTTTGTGGTTGTCATCAGTCGTTCCGGAAGCAATGGTCAGCTGACTATCTTAAGACGCTCCAAATCAGAAACAAATGGACCAGAGACCATCCTAGCCTCAAAATAGGGGATACGGTCATTATTAAACAAGAAAACGTAAGCTCACTACTTTGGAAGATGGGTAAGGTTGTGGACCTTTTTTTAAATTAGTGGTACTACCGCACAATTAACACCCTATCCTTTTTAACTAAACGTCCCTGCCTATAACAGTTAAATCTTCAAGTAAAGCGATGTGAGGCTGGACTCGTCCTGCCTCTCATTGGGGAGAATGTATGACACATACATTTCATAATACTTAACTCAATAAATTTGGTCTTTGTTGAATAGGGTCTACGCTTTTTCTTTTTAGTCAAAAACCAAAGATATTTCAGCTGAACTTTTCTTTATTTTTTGTTTTTTTAGGGTCTTATAAAAATCAGAATGTAAAAGTACTGTACTTTTACATGCCAAGGTGAGCTTAATCAATTTTTATCTCCCATATTTTAAGAGAAAATTGAAAATTAAGTGTTTATAAGATATAACACATCGACTTTTATTAAATTTAAATCGTTATACCATATGGGTATAAAATCCGGTCTACCACTGTATATTATCTTGTATTAAAGCTAAGACTAATATCTATCTTATCGCAATTAAAGTGTAGCGTTTTTCTTTTCCTCGACGCAACATGCTCTTAAAGCTATCAACATCAAATTGTTTTTCATTCCAATTCCTGTACTTGACTTTTTTTTTTAAATTCAAGAAAGTAATATTGTACTAAAATAAATTTTGAGTATAAATAATACGGCGTTTTGCATAGGCAATTCTGTTACGATCGTGTATTCGGTTATTTTGCTAAAATGCATTATTATTTTGTTCTTAATTATTATAGCTAATCGATGCCAATTTTATCGACGACTCAATATTAATTATGTTAATTAATCGATGAATCCTTAATCTTTAATTTTAGTCATGAGGTCACCTATCATACGCTGAAACTTACCCGATTACTGGGTCATCATTGACATTTTATTGTACTTTGAAGACTAACGATGTAACGTGCTCTGCTTAGAGAAAAGTAATAAACAGAGGCGTATACGGGGAGGGGGGATATAGTGATCACCCCTACCCTGGATGGTTTACTTGTGTGTGATAGAAATGTAGTGATCAATAATTTATACGTTTATGTGACACTGACGTCTTTTACAATTATTTTTTTAATATTATTCGCTCCCCCCCTAAGGGATAAAGTAAATACGTCCTTAGTGGTATACTATTAAAAATTTAGTTGTTGTCTTTTTATGTTTAGGACGTTCATTACAATATAAGGTACACTCACCATATAAAACTCCATACTCGTGTGTTATGATTGATATCTTTAGAACATAAAAACACAAAAACATCCTAATACATACAGTAAACAATTAGGTTTATCAGCCCTATAATAGTTACTTTTTCATTTCAATAGTTTGTTGTTATTTTATTGATTACAACCAAACCAACACAAAGGACAACTCTTATGTACAGTAAACGCTCAGATTGGTTAAGTTAGGATGACACAGGAGACCATCTAGACCAGTCGGTCACCATAGTTAACGGTGAATTCACACTTGTATAAATATAAACTTAAAAATGTAATAGGCAACCAATGTTTATTTAGGTCAAAAACTATAATTTTAAACTAAGACAATTTTTGTATTAAATGTTATTATTTTTGTTTTACAAACAATAAATGTATTTTTTTCAAATCAAAATTAGTTTAAAGATAATATTTAAAGAAAAATACAACATAAATTCATAAATTAAAAACAATTCAAAATATATAGTTTATTCCTGAAGTAAATATTACAAATTCAGCCCAGATCGCTCAGATTGGTTAAGTTAGGATGACATAGGAGATGACACATATACAAATATAAACTTAAAAATGCAATCGGCAACCAATGTTTATTTAGATAAAAAACTATAACTTTAATATAAGACAATTTTTGTATAAAGTGTTATTATTTTTGTTTTACAAAAAAAAAATGTATTTTTTTCAAATCAAAATTAGTTTAAAGATAATATTTAAAGAAAAACACAACATAAATTAGAACAACTCAAAATATATAGTTTATTTCTGAAGTAAATATTAGAAATTCAGTCATAATTATATATTTACCATATTTCTTTTCTACTGCAACTTAACACATCTGATACGAACATATGGGCTAAGCATTTTATTAATTGTTCAACAATTTCCGGTTTTCCATTAAAAACCTTATTTATTGTAACGCTAATGTTACTGTTTTTGATGGATATATCTTTTATTGCGTAAAATATTATGGTATAACCAAGGTCCACGTTTCCTTTTCTTATAAATTCTCTTGCTCTCATACCAACTTGATAAGATGCAAGGCCTAACGTACGCTTTTTTTGTTCTGTAAACAAATAAAATTTTGAAATATATATATATATATCTTTATTTATAAATTTCTTCTGTTCGTGTGTAAGTATGCAGACTCCTACTAAACGGTTAGACAGATATTTATGAAATTTTGTGTGCGCGATTAAGTTGCTTCGAGAAAGGTTTAGATTCACAATTTGATCCGATAGAACATGTTTTTACTTTTTAATTAATTTAAATGATTAATTATGATTATCAATAGCATCAATAGTTATCAATACATCCCTATGGGTTTTCATACCACAGGGATACAGTGTTCCGATCGGCTGATTGTGTGTCTATTCTAATACACGGACGAAGCCGGGTCGGGACAGCTTGTACTTATATATATTTGTTTATATATATGTATAAAATATATAATACTAAAAAAAATATAAACAACCGGTGAAATAAAAATTTAAGCGCTTGGAACAAGGTTTCATTTAAGATTTCAGGGTATCGTTTTTTTTTGTGAGATGCAATAAATATACATAAATAAAATACCCCATTAAAAAAAATGCGCAGTTTTAATTCATTTTACTATGTTCTGGTTAATAGTTTTATAAAACATGAACAAGTCAGAAAAAATGCCCGTTTTACTTTAATCGACAAAGATTTTGATAACAACGTTTTCAAGCTGGTTAGACAGGTCTATCTTATGCAAATATCAGTCATATTACAAACATTTACATTTTACATGTTACGGGTCTTATAAATTATTAAACCTAACTGAAGTCGATAAAATCACTCTCCAAAACATAATTGATGCATTTGCGTAAAATATTCAAAATCACAATGTAAGATTAACTGGGTTTTTAACTGAAAGTTCGACTAAAATTTGTTATTGAATAGATTATCATTAATTTAAATGTCTTGGTTTAACACATAATCAGTCTCAATCTACTATCTGTTTTAAACATTTTAAAAATCCTATCTTTATCAGCTATCTTTATAGAATAACAATCGGATTTTTTTTCTTTTTGCTTATAGGACAAAAATAAACGAAATTATTGTTTTGTAATACTCACGGTCGTTGCGTATCTCTTGCGGAAGAAAACTTTCAAATGAAAATGCATGTAAACGCCTGCGAAGATTCCGTACAGGTGTAGGCTCACAAGCGTAAACATCAGAAGGTTCATCATCAGCGCAGGAAATCTAAAAGACACATATAATAGTAGTACTATATTATAATATAAAATTAGTATGATAAAAGACCTTGTTGGCTGTCGTCAAACAGCATTGTATTAAAGTATAGCAGTAGTTTGTCTTCAATAAAGACATGTCAAAATAAATGTTTTATGAACTTATGGAGGCTCTGCAAATTAGTTATAGTCCATCCTACTTATTATATATATTTTATATCAATATATATATATATATATATATTTATTTATTTATTATACTATATATTTGGCTGATAGGATCAAATTCAGATTTTATGATGAAATAGTTTAAATTGCGTTCAAAATCTATATTTACTTACATTAAGACTGAACAAAACAATTGCAAATAACACAAGACTTGTGTTTGATTTCATCGTAAATACCTAAAACAATAAAAAGTACGCAATAATTATAATTTTGTCATTGCCAATCATATAGCTGTGTAATATATATATATATATATATATATATATATATATGGGGCATTCTGAGTCAAACCACGCGGTCATCGGCCTAACCTACTCAAATTTTTTTTTTAACTTCTTTTGGTCTAATATAAGGCTTTTATTATTTTGTAATTGTTAAAATTTCTGAAATTTTTATCATAAAATCAGAGACTTAAATCAAATCTTTTCGTCTAATAACGGGAGTGGGCCGAGATTTATTTCCATTTTTTTTTTTTAATAAAAAACATTTTTTTTTTTCAAAATCTGAAAAAAAAATGTATTTCAGTTTTATTACTTAAAAAAAAATAAAACACGTCTTGATAAATTTTGATTTTTTGCGTACTTTGGGAGTAAAAAGTGAATAATGTCCTTATGAATAACATTAAAAATAATACAGGGGCATAGTGTGGATCCAGGATGAGTGACCACCCGGGAAATTTTTCATTATTAAAAAAAAATAGAAATAAATAACGGGAGTGGCCGAGATTTATTTCTATTTTTTTCTAACTTTTGTTTTAATGAATTTTTTAAAGATTTTTCTTTTAATTAATTTATACTCATTTGCACTTAAACACGTAGGGTTTGCTCATAACTGTTTTATTTTTATTAATTATTTTTTAATATTTTTTGGTTATTTAAATTTTTTTAAATCTTATTTTATTAAGAATAATTTTCTAAAAATTATGATTAATCGACGACCAGTTTTGAATAATTACTTTTGATAATTAAATAACTCTACGCGGTTACTCTACCGCATCCCATCATTATTCTTAATAAGCTAAATGACCTTTTTAAATTTAAAAAAAAATGTAACATACAAAGTTTTAAACAGTAAAGTGCCATTAAAAAAACGTGGTTTCTTAAAAGAAACGCTGCGAAAATGCAATTAGGTATTTTAAATGTAATTGAAAGTATTATCTTTCATTTCTTCCATTCCTTCGTTCAAAATTTTAAATTTAATAATTCGATTATTTTTTTTTTTTAATGGTTATGGTTCGGTATAACATTTTTGGTAAATTATTTTTTATTTAAAACTTCAATAAATTGTATACAATACTATCAATAGTTGTTAATAGCACTCTTAAAAATAACTAAAAGTAAAAATTAATAACTTAAGCAAGTTAAAAAATTGTAAATTTTTTTTTTTTTAAAAACCTAAATAAAACAAAACATTGTCTTACGAAGAATAAGTTTAAATGTTACTTACTTATTTGGCGTGTAATAAATCTAACATATAGAAATTCCAAAAAAAAAAACACTAATACAGTCTGTGCACAGTTTGCCTTTTTATAGCGAGATTTAGGACTCTTCACAGTCGCATTTTTTTAAATTGCGCCTAAAACTCTTTTTTTGTGATTTTAGTGTGTTTACTTAATATAAATATATAATATTTGGTGCTTTCTTCGCTGGTGGGCGCCTATGTTGTTGTTTTTTTTTTATTCGAAAATGATAGTTTAACCCAAAAAAACAACTCTTGAATATACGAATTGAATAGACATACGAAGGGAATGAAGTGTGCTTGTTTTGTGAATATTCCAAGATTAAAACAAATAGTTGAAAATTTTCTCAAAAAAACAGATATTATTTGTGCAAAATCGTGTTATATTTTTCTTACAATTTCTGCCTTGCCCGTAAAACAAACATAATATTTTATTATGCATACCGACCCCTATTGGGAATTATTACGGACAAAGACAATGTTAAGATAAGGTTTTCGCAAGTCATAAGTAATTAGTTACAATATTATCAAATTTTATGATTGGTTTTTTCCCTATTGTAAGAGTGAAGAAGATCCTGTTTAATTATTTTATTGGAATGTGATATCAAGTAATACGTACAATAAATGGTCGTAATATAATGAATTTGATTCCATCGTCTGACTCATTTTTACAATAAGTGTGATTTAAAATTAAATAATCCATTCGGCATAATCTATTATCAGATAACTTTTTATTTTATATTTACAATCTATAATATTAGTTACAATAAGTAAATTTGAAAAAAAATATAATACAATGACAGGACAATGTGAAAGATGTGGGGGTGTCCAGTAACATTACTTCAACTAGATTTGATTACATAATTATAATTGTTTTGAATTCCTTAAATTTTTTTTTTTTTTTTAGTTATTGAGAAGGTCGCGTGACCAATTTCGTTTTAAGCGACGAGGAGGATTGTTTGGAAGAGTAAGAGAAGAAATATTGGATATCAGTGGATTCGGGTGATTTATAGTGGTAGAGTGGAATTTTTTATAATGAGTGGATGCAAGAACAGGAATAGTAGGAAATTTGCATGCCGTAGGTTATTGCAGGACGAATAAATTGTTTGTATGGGAGGATTTTATTGTTAAGAGAAATGTTTGAACGGAGAAGATGTCTTAAGCTATGGAGTTTTAATTTAAGAGATAGTTTTTTAGTTTTAACGTGAGTAGCCCAGGTTAGTCGCTTGTCAAGATGAATGCCTAAGTATTTAACTGAGTTTTCTATTGGGATTGTATCGTTGTTAAGAGTTAATGGAGGACTAACTTTGAGTCCTAAAGTGAATGATAATAATATATGATGATTTATTTTCATCTACTTTAATTTTCCACTGGTTAAACCAGGTTTCTAGCTCGTTAAGATGTATTTGCAGTTTATTAATGGCTGAATTAATATCTGGGTCGGAAGAAGTTATGCAGGTGTCACCTGCAAAAGTGGCTAAGTGATGTTTGAATGAGGTATGTCGGCAGTAAATAGATTATAAAGGGTAGGAGCGAGAATGCTACCTTGTGGAACACCAGCTTTTATAGGAAAAGTATTTGAAAGCTCACCATCGCATCGCACTTGGAAAGTACGGTGTGAGAGGAAAGATTTTAAGGTACGATATAGAGGAGTGGGAAGGAAACGAATTTTGTAGAGCAGGCCTGTGTGCCATACACGATCAAACGCCTGTGCTATATCAAGGAATACGGCTGAACAAAAATATTTTTTTCCTAGAGAAGAAGCAATGTTGTCTACAATTCTGTGTACTTGGTGAAGGGCTGAATGATTGTTTCTAAAACCAAATTGGGTATCTGGAATAATATTTTTTTCGGTTATAATTGGATAGATTCTTTTGATTATGATTTTTTCAAGGATTTTAGAGAAGGAGGGGATTAGGCTAATGGGACCTGGGACCGAGACTGAGACCCTTGAATAAGAGGAAGACATAATAACCGAAAAAAGTGCCACAAAAACGCTGTTGTCTGATAAGAGATAGGAGATTAGAGATTAGAGATGAGGAATAGGGATGAAGGTGGGGATGGGGATGTGGGTAGGAATGGGGGAATGACAATTGTTTTATTCAGCCCTGGCAGACTAAATCTCGGGCAACGCCGGGTCCGGACATTTTAAATAAAAATAAAAATTAAGTTCATAAAAAATTTAATAGCACAACCAAGTGGTTGCCACTTGATTGTATTTACTTGTTGTGAATATTGAAGATATTAAATTCTTTTTTCGTGTATACGAATTATTCCACAAACAACACAATTTAAAAAGCAATGACTTAAATTTTAATTTGTTAAAACTTTCATAATAAATATACAATAAACATTATTCGTACATGTAGTTTGTAGCTAATAGTATAGGCGTATATTAGTTCTAAACGGAATTCATACCAATTTGCTTAACAAATTGTTCATTTAAAATTGATTGAAGATAAATTTATAGTCCAGCAATAACATATTCCATTCTCTCAAGAAATGTAGTCAAACTTTTATTTCATTAAGGAAACCCCGAATATAGGAAGAATGCACACTTTGACCGTTGTAAATTTCCTCTTAGAATTTTCAATATTTTTCATTTCTCAAAATTCCAACTGCTCCATAAATAATATTTCAAAACTTGTTATCGACGTCTCTACTTATTTTAAACCGGATGTTTATTATATAATAAGTATACAAGAAAACCTATTATATTAAGTAGTATATTTTTTTTTTTTTGTATCTGCAAAAATTTAAATAAGGAAATTTATTTTTTAACGTGGATAGAACTCTTTCGCCGGGGGTCCAAATTTAGGGTTCCAATTCGATTATGTGTTAGGTTTTATTTTTTGCTTTAAATTTTCGTTTGTAAGAACAACACACAATAACATTTTGTTTTCGTCATATTTACCTTATATCGGTATGAAATAATGCCATACGAGTATGAAAATACTAAATAATGGCCTATGTACCCAAATTTTTTTGTACTATGACACGCGTTACAACACACAGCAAGTTATTTTTCATGGTTTTCAGGTCTTATTGTTCTAGTTTCGTATCGATGTGAACGACAAATGAGTAATAGCCCACGCAAAACATTTCTCTGCATCAATACACAACCACATAAACAATTTACAAATTTGGAATACAGCACACAATAATGTGAAATCAAAATGCTTTTCAATTAAAAATATGTAGGACTAGTTTTTGTACCATGTATTGTTCATTAATGAATCGTATTTAAGCCAATCCAATACCAATATGGTTGGCCGTCCAAGATATTTTTTCCCCAACTCGATTTTGATAAAGGCAGAAAAATAATGGGAGGAATCAAAAGTAGAAATTAGTAGTTGGAATGGACTAGATAAAAAAATACAACTTTACTTTACTTTGTATTACATTTTATTTTCGTGTTTTTGTTCAAACCTTTTTTTCAATACGGTTTTTTTTTGTCACGAGGGAAAAATATATTTGTGTGTAGTACTTGTTTTCTAAAGTTTTCTATGTTGCTACTGTCTTTTATCCCGGCGGCCAGCTGAACAAACCCTGGTCAGCCTAAAGCTTCAAGTTCAGCTGCACCTAAAGAGCAAACTGAAGTCGTACTGAATGATTAGTTCTATTATAATTCCTATTATTTTAAAACTACATATTAGGTTTTGTCAATATTTTTCTGAATTATTTATAATATATAAAGGATAATGTTTTCCAAAAATAGCTATTCTTATCTAGGAAACTATAATTATTTTTGCTTAAAGACTTACAAAAAAAAGTCCTGTTATGAATATTTTTAACCACGATAAGTTTTTAACATTGTTTTTGTTAAAAAATTGTTTTGACATTATTGCACTCTACCAAGAACTTTATACATTTTACTATTTTGCAAATTACTAAATATTAAGTTCTATCACTCTTTGATTTCATAATTAATTATTTGTATTTGTAAATCCGAACGTAATAAATAATGTATTCTAAATAAAATAAAATCGTTTTTACTTTTTATAATCATGAAATAATGTCTATAATAATTTTTATATAATTTATTAATTTGGATTTAAATAAAACATTTTGTTTTGTTTTTTTAGTTAGATTTTACATGAATTTTGATCGTTTGTATAATCATTTTGGTACACTGTCGCCAAATATTGAAATTCAAGACTGCGCTAAAAAAAAGAATGACAATAGGTATAGACATCATTAAGTACAACGTCATGTACTTAAAGGAATTTAGTCATCTAAGTAACTCATTTGAATTTAGTATAGAAGAAGTGGGGTTAGTTGTTACAATTTTCATTTATTTTATTTTTCCTAAATTATATTCTGAATGAATGTTGGTATATTTTAAAAAGTAACTTCTTAGCTAGGTACATTTGAAAATTCAATAAATACAAATTCTTTAAAAATACCCTTTCTTACAAACATTAGATGTTACAAACATATTAATGATTTAATATAATATTATGATTAAAATTCGTATCATTCTTTGTTCTACTTTAATCCATAATTTTTTTTTTTTTGGCGCAAGTTTATTTAAGTTTTCAACAAAAAAACTATTTTCACAAATTATTTGAAGTAAAAAAAATAATATATTGATTTTATAAGCTAATAATACAGTCTTCAGCAAAAAAATCCATATTAGACAAAGATTAACTTTATTAAGCATTATATTTGACCATTCGCGACAAATTAGTGTATTTAAGCATTGTGAAAAAAATTAATGTGTTAACATAAAACTTTGTCACAAAATCAATTTATTTATTTTTATTTTTGATATGCTAAATTATAAAAAAAAGACCAGTGTTATCATTCACTACACCAAATATTATTTATGACATGTAAAATATTAAAACAATAAATGTTTTCCATTTTGTAGCGGAATTCGTTTATAGGAAAAACTATAGTCCGTTAAAAAAAAATAATAATAATGATTTTTTTTTTTAGATAACATATTATAAAGAAATCATAATTTAAAACAATATGTTGATTTGTATATTATAATACACATTAATGCGTTGTAAAATTATTTTTAAAAAATGTACTGCTATGTTTGTATTTAACAATTGGCTGAACTAAAATCAATTAAAATTACCGTTTTTTAAGAATGTCTAAAATATCATCTCAATAATAATTTATTATTTTAGATTAGTAGTGTGTTTAAAAGACTATCAACTGAATTTTTTCTCTATAACCTGAACGCAATGTACATACACATAAACTAAATGACGGTACTTTAAAATGTGATTTTACATAATAGTATAACTATTTGAAGCCCTTATGGCAATAGAATACAATCATACAAAATAAACAAACATAAAAGAATGGATAATAAGTATTTGAGTAAAAACAATAACAAAGTACAGTATAAACAAACCAAAAGAAGAATAAGAACAAAATACTACAATTCAAATTTAATAATAACTAATAAGTAGTTGAAAGAAATACATATTAATTTATAGAGTAGATGATTAAAAATGTTAATTTATTACACGTTAAAAAAATACAATTCATCGGTTCATAGAAGTTATCAGAGTTGAGCGTGGTGATGAATATTTAAAAGAGTATGGTTTAATATTTTAAAAAAATTACTGTGAATTATTTCAATTAAAACATTGTTATTGTGTTTTAGATGTATAATATTGTTTATCTGAACGAATTTATTTTAGCTACAAATTATAAGTATAACTTATGCAAATAAATTTATTCAATTTATATTTAATACAATAAATAATTTTACTAACACGTACTACGCATGGTACATAATAATTTGTATCTAAAATATCACACCGAATAAGAAATTTAATTGACATTAACAAATATGGCTAAATTAGTATACTAAAAATAGATGTATGTGGTATTCGAAGAAAATAAATGTTTTGTTCTGCATACATTTTACTGTTGATACTTCATTCAGCAATCACATAAACCTCAGCTTGATGTAACCTGTAAAATAAAACAAACAAAATAATTGTTTCCTAAAATAACCAATTTGTTTCACTGCCAATCGTAAAAAAAAAAGTTTTGGTAACATAGTTTCGGCGTTACGCCATCATCAAGGTTGCATAGAATTACATTGAACAAATGATTAAAAATAACACATATCAAATTCACATAAAAACATATTAATGTAAACTGCACCTATTAAAGCTTTTAATAATTCAAAATAATAAGTATAAGTGTGTAATAAATTTGTGTTATCAATGATGTTATCTTTTAAATTGTGTAAGAAAGTAAATAGAGGGTTATTTTGATAATCTGTTAGTACCTACATTGTTAGAATAGTATTAAATCCATTATTTTTTACTTCTTTATAAATGTTATAGTTTTCTAAAACTATAACATTATAACAATACTTTAAATATTTATTTATTTTTTTATATAAAAGAAAAATTTCTATTTTAAAATGAACTACACTCTATATATATATATATATATATATATATATATATATATATATATATATATATATATTAAAATACATTAAAACAGTTTCTTTATGTTAGATCATCTCAACAGGTGCAAAAAAAATAATAAAATTGCAACACTACTTGGGCAACTATAACATTTTTTTTTAAAATTGGTCAATCGGCCCAACTTAAACCGCTCTCCTTATTAAAATCCTTTCCGGAAACACATAACCTTTTTTTGTGCGTGCAGTAAGGTCATTAGTAAGAAAAAAAAATACTTTTCTTTAGCACTTCTTAAATTTTGTTTTCAAATACAGACAATGCATGCTTGGCTAATGTAGTCAACAAATTGTTCTTTGACTTTAATGTAGATTCAACACCAGCAGTAAGAGTAAAAGTAAAATGATGAAACAGATTCCTGATATCAAACGCACTAATAAAAGCTAGGAATAGATTAAAATATATAGATAGTCTGTGGCCATATAAAATATAAAATACGCCAACCGATATGATAATGAAATGAACAAAAAATAATATGGCGTTGTCAATCTACATATTATGTTAATTATATGAGTAATTTTCACTTATATATTATTCAAGTTTACAAATATTTACCATAGTTCGACAACGCTATGTTGGTAAACAAAAGACTTTGCTCATCTCAATAACATTAGAAATCCACAATTTTTAATTTCCCGTAATGATGTGGTGTGGATAATAACTGTAGTACCTACAAAAAAAAAAATATTAATATTAATGTTGTAATATGATAAATATTGCAAAATTATAACATCTCTGTACACATTTCTATGTTTGATAAATTGACATAGTTAATTTAGGCGAGATTTGCTGTTTGAAACGTTCTTTTAAACTTTGACAAGAGCAGCCTGGCAGAAAGTTCTGTTATTGTAATGAAATCTACATTGATTTAAAACCAATACTTCGTAAAAGTTGCTGTTTCCGGATGTAAGTCTACTAATCTAACCTGCTGCAGAGGTGATGCTCGATTGGTCGATATATATGATAACCAACCTAACCGGTACAACATGTGTCTGAAAAAAAATATATAAATATAATAACAATAACATACCCAAAAATGTATAATTAAACGAATGCTTGGTTCAGTTTTAATTCGGCACTTTCTATTACTTAGACAGATAAAGCTGTACTCGTAGATGCCAAATCGTTATCATGACCTATCAAACGTCTTTAAAATCACTCTAGAGCTGCAATTGTCTTCAGGTTTTTTAGTGGACATGTTGATCAACAATTTATCTTCAAGGTGTGCAACCCTTTAAATGAGCGCATCGTTGATGGCGTTATCTTTTACTCTGATACTTGAAAAAAAAATTTGGTCAACATTAATACTTAATTAATCATGATGATGCAAGCAAATACCTGAAGCGTTTTTATCGTTTCCTTCTGTTGGTGAACAATAATTATTGTCAACACCTCTAATTCATCGAGAACGACTTGCTCCTTCGTGCTTATTTGTACGGATACCACATATCCACGTCGCGTGTTTTTTTCTATGGTCACATAACGTGGTGGTGTAGTTTTTATGCATCAGCATGGTAATCGGCTTTAGTCCACTTTGTACACGTGTGTGAAGTTAGCCATAAACGAGCCAGCAATATTTGATAACAGTGAGTGTCATGGCGTTGGTGTATGTTGTGTTGCCAATACTCTAATTATTCTAAGGGGCAGTCCATATATCCCCATATACCGACGATTATTATTATACGAAATCGACTTAATCAATTAAAATATATACTAATTATCGAAAAAACAGTAAGAGTATATTATTTAACTTATAAAAAATGGCATTTAAGGGTTTTGCGGCCACCATGAGCTGCCAAACCCGTGCACAAAATGATTGCCAACCGACCGAAACCGACGGCAGTTATGTCAATTTTTGACTATGTTCCGGAAGAGTCGCCCTCAATTTGATTATACCAATCGAAAGCTTACTAAAATGTCTAAAAAATCGTCTCTATGAAAAAAGTTGGCACCTGTGAAGACAAAAATTTGTTAGTGAAAGAGGTTATGTACAAATAATAAATATTAAGCGATTTTGTACAAATATAAAAAGATATTATGGTTACTGGTCACTCGATTATTCCGTAGTAGCTGATGCATTTTAAATACTAGAGTATCATCCGAGATAACCAGCTAATGACTAGCTCCAGCTAAATTAGGTTAAAGTGTAAAGTCCGTTATCCGTAACAGTCTACCTTTCGTCTAATAATGGGTGGTTATTTATTATATCTGATTATGATACGGAATGCGCTAACATCAAATTATTATTATATTTTATGTGATGACCGACGTAATAAAACTACTTGTCTTTGTTGAACCGAATGAAATTATTAGTCCCAGATTTAAACTCCATATTTTGTCCATAACGATTTAGGCAAGAATTATTTGTTTCTACGTCTGATTCCTCCTCTTATTTTTCTACATTTATTAAAGGCCTATGCAAATGCAATTGACAGGTTATTGTTTATATTTCCACAAAATATAAATCCTAATTAATCTTAATAATTTTTATACAAAGATACGGTGTTAGTGGTTACATAACCGAAATGGAGTTCTAATGTCGTGTGACTAAATAAAATAGTGTAGAATATTATAATAAATATATATTATAAAAATATCCAGGCTGGCCAACCATATTGGTATTGGGTTTGGCTTAAATACGAAATTCTGACAAGCTTCGGCGGTGTATACGAAACAATCCCCGACCCTTACTAGAAACAACCAACAACAGCAAAAACTTCAACTTCAAAAATTAAAATTGTTGAATATGTCGTCATTAAAATTAAACCGATCATATAAATCTAAATTATATTATATTATATCATTAAGTTGATCACATATTATTGGACAACATAAGAATGGGAACAATATCATATTTTTTTTAAATTTTCTAGTTTGTACACTTATTTGAAGAGTAATATCTCTAGTCTCTACACATGTATTTGTTAATTAATGTCTACATTGTTAGGCTAAATTGATCAGAAAAAGCCCAATTTCACATTAAGCAACCTGAATTTTGCATCGGTAGGCAACTTAACTTTCACAGTGTACAAAAATATAGCGTATACCTACGTGCCATGTAAACGGCACGTGCAGCCAAGATAATTTGTGCTTTGATACTAAAAAAATATATATTTTCTCGTAACCCACTTGCAATGTCAGAAAACACAATTTGATGTTACTTGTGTAATATATTTATTGTTAAAACAAAGTAAGAATATTTTGAGTATATTATTAGTGATATTCTAGATTTTTCTGGGAAACTTTTTCTACCTAATTTTATAACGCTGAAAAAGAATAAGTCGATTTCAAAAAGCTTTTCGTATGAAAAAAATAAGGTCGGGTCGAAAGAATGCAATGTTAAAATGATCGATGTGTATTCAGATGCCAAAATAAAATAGCAAAAACAGGTCAACGTTTTACCATTGAAATTTGATGTACGTGTTCTGTTTGGCTGTTGACGCACAAAAAAGCACAAATCCACACATTTTAAGTATTATCTGTATTATACAGGCATGCTGTCCATTCAACACACGTTATAATTTTAGCATTTCACCATAGTTAACCGGATCGTTGGGTTCTCGTCGATTAATTTTCAATGTCCGTGGTGAAGTGTCGTGATATAAATTTCAGCATAATAATGCTAGCTCCACGCTTTTTCACCTGTTTTATATTGCTCGTATTATGTAATAATAATATTGTATACAACGGTGCAATGGCAGCAGACGGCGTGTCACAGATGAACCGAATTCTGGGGCATCCGGGATGGCGCGATTTTGAACATCTAAAAATCCTGGTCGATAAAAACGAGTATGGAGTGGAACATTTACTTAGGGGCGATGCCGATGGACAGAATTTAGTGACAACCAGAAACATACACCAGAAAGTCCGGCAAGCCCACCAATTTCTCAATTGCGATTACGCTATAATGTTTCTAACTTACACTGAATACATAAATAGCATAGGGCATCATTGTAATCGGATGTCTCACTGGGATACAATCCCTTCCGAAAATAAACAAGAATGTCTGGAGAAGTTCAGGCAGTTATGCCACGGAAAACAATTAGTATCGCGCATGCAAAGTGCGATTGCCTATGTGCAATCGTTGTCTCCAGAAACGACATTAATCAATGACTTTTACGAAATCCTCACAAGCTTCGGATGTGCTTACGAGATGACACCCGACCCTTACTGGAAACGAACAACAACTAAAACAACAAAACCGATGCTATTTTGCTGTGTTTCCACGTCGACAAATGACGATGATATTTCCGCACCTACGACTGAAGGTACGTTAAAACTTATAAACAACCTAAGAAGAGAGACTAAGAATTTTTTCAAAAAACACTGTGCTCCGGAATCGCGTGTATTAAAAAGCCATAAAATAGATAGTTCCACGTTTAGCTGGTCCCTCGTGTTAAAAGACGAATGGTATTTCTCAAATCATCCGCTTTACGACGTGTCCATCCCCATCCTCACTGTGAACAAAATGTACACTAATGTCAATAACTTAACATACGATTTTATAGTAACTGATTACACACGACTGGGGTTTGCGTTTAATACAATATCAAACACTACTGCTTTGAACGAAAATCCCGATACGGAAAACAGAGTTCACCAAACGAACGAGATACTGATACAAATTGACCGGTCGAAACCTATGTGCCACTTTAATTTTGTGATGGATAGCGGACAATACAGTGTAGAAGATCTGCTGGCGACCGATGTCATAGGGCAAATAGTTAACGAGACAAATGTAGACACTAAAGTGCGTCAAGTCTACGGATTTCTGAGCTGTTATTACGTTGAGCTATTAAAGCAGTTATTGCCTTACAAAAAATCTACAGCACAATTATTTTTTCAGGCAGACCCTGCTGACAAATATGAGGTTTTTATATCAATCGTGAAAATAGTCAAGATGATCGATCCAGTAATATTGCGCATAAGAAGCACCCTTTTGTATTTTCTACGATTATCTCCTCAGACAATTTTTAGCAAGGATGTTTTGAAAATCATTTACCTCCTCATGAACTCCATTGAATATATAAATACAATAATCAACAATCAACGGGATCTTGTTAATGATATGTCACTTGATAGAATGGAAACTTTCCAAAGCAATTTGTCAGAAGTTGAAAAAGCATTAAACACATACACTGAGATGTCTTGCGTGGTTCAGTCAGATACGGATATAAGTAATGAGGCTCCCCAAAATTTGCAGGAGATAGAGAGTCAACTCGATGAAAAAATAAACCATATTATACAAACTGTGTTTCCAAATTTGGGTTTAAATGAATCCCACTTTGGAGCACTATTGTTAGAGTGAGTCGGGAATTTCAGATTAATACAATGTCTGTAATTTTAATACATCTCAGTGTAATCTTATTATTTTATTAAACACTATTATATTTTCACATTCAAATTAACAATAAGGTATTTGTGTTATATTTCCAGTTATGTATAAGTTTATAATTGGTAAATTTCTTATGAAATAGCTAACTACACTTGCTTTTTAATTATTTCTTTATGTATAATGTGGAATTTTGCAAGCCTTATTGTGTCCTTAACTGTTCTTGGAGTATTTAATTTTGAAATGTATGTACTTAAAAATATTTTACAATAAAACACGTTTTCGAATCTTAGTTTGGTATAAAATATTGTTTATATAGGTCATCTAATTATTTTGATTTAAAGTGTTTTCAGGAGCATTAAATATATTTGAAGACCAATCCAATTGTAGGGATAAATATAACCTATTGTTTTTAAATATTTTAATCTAAACGTTGGTATATGTTATTTAAATCAGGTAATTATTTATTGTTATAAATTTTATTGTACATTATATAGATTATATTATAAGCTGTTAACGTTGTGTTAATCAATCATTGAAGAAAGTCGTTTTTTTTAACTAATAGATTTTCGAGACGCCTGACTTTTGCAAAGGTAGGCTACTAAAATTAGTGCACATATATGTTGTGTATTTATTGTTAAATGTAAAACAAAGTAAGAACATTTCGAGTGAATGATCATACTAATATGCTGTATTTCTATTTACTAAAATAATGATATTTCTAAAACCTTAGATACTCAGATATTAAAATAATAATTAACAAAAAAAAAATCTTACAAACGTTTATACTTAGTAAATGCAAGATTGTATGTAAATTATAATTTGTCTTTTTTTAAACGCTTAGATTTTAAACCGTTGTACTTTCTTAAGTAATTTCTTAATTAAATTCATACTTTTGTACCTACTGTAGTACCGCCCAGGGCTATAATATAAGAATATATGTTGAAATAGCACTTAGCAAAGTAATAATTTCACGGTACATGAATTCGTGTACTATATTATTATCAGTCAATAATTAGAGTCACCTGTATCATTAGTGGTTTTTGTCAATTGTAATATTAGGTGTTGGAATATTAACAACTGTAACAATTATCTATATTACATTTTTCATCGATACAACGATTACTTATGTAAGTAACGCATCCTTGTCTTCTATGTAAGCAAGCAGTTAAGGTTGATTGAAGATTTTTCACCAGTATGTTTGGAATGAATACTAGAATTATGTAGGTGAATTAATAGAGATAGTGGATTAGAGATAATAGATTGCAGGACATATCCATTTATTCTTTCGAGTGACAGAAGGACATTAAAATTGAGAATATAATCTAAAAAGTTGGCCTTTTCTAATATTTGTTTTCAGAAAACTGAGATAATTTTACATGAAAGTTCAACTCCGGGTTTTCCATAAAAACAAAAAAACAAAACAGGTGAATTTCATAGTAATACAAATAGTTGAAATAATTTTGTGTAAAAATAAGACAATTTTTTGTTCGAGTACTGACAAATGTTTATTTGTTTTTAAAACTATTATAGGATTTCTGATTACGGTTAAAATTAGAACGAGTCGCAGGTGCAGAGGCCTCTTAGACAAGAGAGAGAGAGAGAGAGAGAGAGAGAGAGAGAGTAAAATCAATTTATAACAGTTAATGGTATAGCTTAGTACATCACTCGGTTAATTATAGCTGTTAACGACGTTGCCGATTTGTGATGTTTTCAGTAGATATATTAAAACAACCTAAAATGTAATCACAAAATAACATATTTTATAGCTGTAAATTTGCCAAAAATTATTTAAAAACATTTCCAGTGTAAAATACTCAAAATATTATTTGTTTTTGTTTTTAATCACACAAATATTAAGTACAAACAAACCAGAATTTCTAATTTTTATTCTTGCCATTAGCTTGTGTAGGCGTGTACGGACTGAACTCAGCTACATCAAAATCGGCATAAGTCATATCACTGGTGTCCGGTGCCAGAGGGGTTTTCAAGTATTCTTCGAGCTTTGCCCGTTTTTGTTCTTCGGTCATGTTTTTGTAGTTCTCATAGATTTTGCTCATGTGAGGGTTTATTGTAGAATTAGTAGATGCGTTGGAATTGTTTTCTCGATCCATTGCAAAGAATATTATGTATTTTTCCTATTCAATTGTTTTGCACGAATTTGGATTTCTAAAACAAAAAAAATTACACAATATCTAATTTGAAGAAAAACTACATTTCTACAATTAAATAAACCTCAAACTACCGAACGTTAGATTTCTATTTACATACAAATTAAAAACGGTTTCGCGTTGAATAAATCGTTTGTGTCCAATGTTACTATTACTTGTTACTTACTAATAAATACTCATTGTAATTCATACTCAGGATGTTGATTTTACATCAGAAGTACATCCATAGTTGTGTTTAAATGAAACGTAAGTATTAAGCAGTTGCAAAAATACATTCATGCATGTAGTGTGTAAAATAAACAAGACAGAACAGCGGGCTAAGTAGGCGTGTTAAACGCATTAATTACATATTCAATGTACATAAATACTCACACGTTACTGAATAATGATTATGTTGGTGTTGTCTGTTGCCCATAAACAAACCCGTTGAGTACCTACTGCTCCAATATACTTGACTACGTTATTTTCGATGGCCTGAAAATTGCGCGTTTACAGCCACACCACTAGTTGTTGTGTTAAACTGTGGTCCTGTTATAGCGTTAGCTGTCAATGGAAGCTCACTGTTGCAACAGTGTTATAGAATATCAAGTAGGGATACCGTGTAATCGCTTGTCCTTGAATATTTTACATGTACCATATGCCTACATAATAATTATTATTAAGTAGGGCCACGAATTCAAATGGTAAACGTACGTCGTTGGCAATATTACAATGTAGCCGCTATAGTCGACTTTAGCTCAATAATACAGTTCCGACGGACAATAGGTCGGATAAAACGCATGATAATTAAAAAAAAGTTAACAATGGAAAATTGTAAAACAAAATATTATGTGTGTCCAAGCCAACGACGACCCAAGCGGTTGAGGCATTTGTGTTTACATTTTACACCGGCGACTTTTAACTGGAAAGTGGCATTCAAAATTTGCATTTAAAAAAAACAACAAAAGTTTGTACTTAAAAAAAAAACATTTAATTGAATGTATTGTAGGTTTTCGCGGTAAAATACTTAAAATTACATTAAATGTTTAAAAATTAGTGTCAACTGTTTTTTACATAATATACAAAACGTTTTTTTTTTTTGTATATGAAAATAAAATGAAAAATCCCAAAAATACAAATTATTGTAATTATTAAGAAAATTCGAAATTTTGTTTTTTGATTTCCTAAAACTTATTTTGATAAAAACCTCAACCAAGAAAAACACAAAATGTTTCAATTTGGGTGCCCAACTAATTTATTTTATTCGTTTTAAGTTTTATTCAACATCAATTAAGAATTAACTTTTATTTAACTTTCTGTTTCAGTTAACAGTTTGATCTATTTTTTTTATTTTTTTATTATGTTAAATTCTGTAGTAGATTTAATTATTTTTTAGCTTCGATGCTATAGATAAAAAGGTATTTTAAGATTTTTTTTTTTTTATTATGTGACCGCCTAAGTTTTTTAAAGTAGAGTTTAATTCTCAATCTCGAGCCCATTAAATGGAACTTTTGGGCCTTTTTTTGGAATCTTTTGCAAAGTAATATCGTAAAGCTTCTCGGATGTAAAACCAAAAAACTAGAGCAGGGAAGAAGACAGAGGTAAATGTAGAGGATACTATAGCATAACTTTTCTTGGGAAAAAAAAGACATTAGAGCAAAAGTGGTACTGACTCTTAATCCAGTAATCCAGACTCTTCAACACGCACACACAGGCATATTAGACTTAGAGTAAGACATAGACGGTTATGTTAGGTTAGGTTAGGTTAGGTTAGGTTAGGTTAGGTTAGGTTGGGTTAGGTTAGGTTAAGTAAGGTTAGGTTAGGACGGCGAGGTGAGTGTGTGGGCAGATTACAACTAATACGCTTTGCCCCTTGGGAAAGTAGTAAGTAAGAACACTGTAAAGTAACATAACAACGGTTTTTAATAGAACAAAAACAAAAAAAAAACATAAATATAGACTACTAAGTGTCCGTTACAAGATCAAGACAGTGCGTTTAAGTATGTTGTTTGTTCAGTCTTGTTGGTAGCGACCGTAGTGATGAGGGTGGACGGCATGGTGTTCGTGGTGAACGTGTGCGTTGAAACCGTTGTGCTTGTCCGCCGTGTAAGTCACTTTCCGGACACGACCGTCCGGTTCGACCAGACTGTATTCGCCATGGACCACGTCGCCTTCACGTTCCTCGGCCTGATGCTTAACGTCACCGGTGTGCGGGTCTTTGACTCCATACTTGAACTTATAATGCGGCGGGGCCTGAGTCAGAGAAAAAAAATTATAAACCAACCTTCATCGGTGTCCTAGCCATATTCAAACACCAAGGATTTTAAAACTCATTTTTTTTTTTTCGTAAGAGGTTTAATATTACTAATAGCAAACGCCCCGTGGAACTGAACCAATGTAAATGTACCTTCTTTGGCTGAGCTGTTGTGAGTAATGGTGTACTTACATAGTAGTCGTGTCCGTCGTGATGAGTGTTGTGAAACTTAGGATGATAGGCTGCGTACGAAGTGGCGTCGTGTTCGGCCAGAGTCAGCGCCACGAGAGCGGTTAAAGCGACGAAAACCAGCTGAAAATAATAATGAAAAATACTTCATTAAGTTAGTAGTGGCAATCAACACACATTTAAGTAAAACGGCAAGTGAAGTACAGAGTTTCTTGCGCAACGTAATTATGGGAATTTTAATTTGTACAATGTAGAAACGCATACAAGAATAGCCAAACAATTATTTACAACCATTTTCTATTGAAAATTAAAAAAAAAAAAAATAGTAAACCAAGTACCGTATACATATTTTGTTTCTACAGAAAGTACAATTAAAGCGTTAATGTAAAATTAATTGGTTAAGTTAATCGAAATTAGATATTATTTTTATGAGAGAAAAATCAATAATTTTATATTTATGCAAAGTACTGCAAGTGCAGATATGTTACTTAACTATAACCGGTATACCAAATAGGTACTCACTTGGAATGTGTTGGCCATTGTTTTTTTGACAGTTTTTTTATCTCGCTGAACTGAATGCAAACCGTATCCTGGTCTGGACGGAACTGATGATCGTGGAAAGGTCCGACCAGTGTATTTATAGTGGATCGACAAGTCCTCCAAGACTTGTGTCGGATATTTTCTCAACGCTTTTCACTGCAGTTTTAACCTCTGCGGTCCATTTCCGCTCCGGCAGTTTGGTCTGACGAAAAATCAGAAGGTTAGTCGGTGGTTTTCCATCACATACTCTACCGAGCACGTCTGATTTTTAATTTTTTTTTGCAATATTTGGACTTAGCCCGTCATAATATGGCCCACGACATAAAGTGAAAGATCATGTGATGTGTTTTTCTGGGACAACGTTTTCTGTATTTTGCAAGGTCTCTCGAGGTCGGCGGACAAGAGATTAGCAATTAATTATTATTAACAAGTAGTCGCCTCATTGGCTGTGTTTGGTTTACATTAATAATGGTTAAAATATTTCTGATACAAAAGAGAATTATTTCACTGTGAGAAACATCATATATATATATATAAATATTTTAAATAAACTATCAATTAAAAAATAATCATTATAACCGTTCTTTAAGTACATTTTTATAAGTATATCTATATATATATACTTAACTACAACTACAGAAAATTTAAACTTAGTACCAAAAATATATAACAATTTAATTTAAATCAATTGAAAGAATATAAAATTTGAACTATTAAATGTTTAATAACTTTTCTTCAGCAACATTTAATTAATTCAATTCAAGTATACTGAAGTATATTCATAATAAAATCTATGTCAACATTTTTGTTTCACTAATTTTTATAATTATTTTAATTGGCCGTATTTAACTTATTATATATAGTTGACATATTTTTAATTAAATATGACACAATGCATTGGTGTAACCCTGGCCGTCACGCCTTTTTGATTTTTATGGGAATTTCAAATAAACGGCCCAGAACGTACAATAGGTAAACCATACTTCTATTATTATTATTGTACACCAGCCGAGTAAAAAAATTATGGTAATTGACAAAACTTTTGTCAAATTCATTACTGACGCGCTTCAAATTAATCACATCTACTACTATGAAAATATTAAAAATAACAAATTTAGAAACCAAGGCCGTATATTATAAAGTGCATATTAACAAATTTATTTTAGGCATCTATAATTGGCGATATAATATGTTATTTCTAAGCTGAAATTTTAAATTTATTTCATTGCCTATAGTTTTAACAGTGTTCAAAAAATGAACGCGTTCACATTCTTTAGAAAAATAAACACATTCATATAAATTATCTTCTATATATATATATAAACTAATGTACGTCTGTCTGTCCTTTATGCATTACTACACCATAGGATATATAAGGATTATTAAAACTAATACCCCAAATTCAGACTCTCGCAGTGGTCATTTTTTATGGTCACTGTTTTATGGTTCAGTTTTTTTTTAAAAATATCAATTGACGTGGAGAATATCCTTCTTGGATATTTTTTTATTAAGATAAGTCAATTCAAGTATAAATCATGGATGAAAAAATGGCATGATTAATGGCAAGGTTATTTAAAAAAAAACATGTGCGTGTCGTTTATTGTAAAGCTCTATAAATTATAAAATGTCTATAGAAAAATAGCATTATCACATTTCCCTATTACTGTAAAAAAAATACAATGGATTCGCAAAACAAATAATCCGCTTCTAGTAGTTACATTTTACAGTTAAATTTGTAAAAAAAAAAATAAATAAATAAATAAATAACAATGTTATTTTTTTTATAACGCTAAAATCGTTATTCCTAAAAATTAATGCAGTTTGTTCCTCAGAAAAGAAATGAAATACTTAGCGGTTTAAAGAGACTTAATCAGGTTATACTTACATCATAATTGGAAGGAGACCAATTTTGAAAAATAATTTATGTGATTTTTTAAATATTTATTAATTATATAATATAACATATTGCAATTTTTAAGTGTATCGCAAGTCAAAATCTAAGGGGTTTTGTGTAGGCAACTTAATCAGCATCGCCAATTAAACAACACCATTCAATAACAAAGTAAATATACCTATTATAAGCTACTAAGTATATTTAATCTAGTTTTAATCTATATTTTAAAAACTAAAAAATACATTTTCTTAGCACATAATGCAACATATATTGCATTAAGTATTAAAAAAACAATTATTATACAAGTTAAGTGATGATGTTTTACAAAAATAATTTAAATCAATTTCTTATAAGCACAAGCAAACTACTTTCTTTTTGTCGATAGAACATTAACGTTATCCACTTCTTCAATTATACAAATTTCTCATTGAAAAACTAGTTTCAACACCAGCACATTGATGCTTAAAAAAGTTATTGGTAATCAATATAATTTTAAACGTAAGCTTTAACTAAAAAAGACAAGTAAATTACAAAAAATATTTTACAAATACAATTACAAATGTAATTTCTTCTGTATACAAATTTAATGTATTCTTTTCTTGGTCTTCTGAATCATCCTGGTCTCATTTTTTTAAAACATTTTAATTTTTTATCCATCCCTACTGTTGGAAATTAAAAAAAACCGAAATGAGTTACCACACATTGCATTGCTGGCCTTTGTTCTTGTACAATGCAAGTTTGAAATTGTGTAACGACTTTACATTTAGTTTACAGTTACCTAATTAAGTGCAAATTCCTCCTTGTACACACTCGCATCTCATTAAGGAAGTACCTAGGATAACAGCTGGACATATAAATTTGAAAAACTGAATGTAATTGTCCAAGTAAGCCTGTTCTAATGTATTTTTTCATTTTTTTTAAAAATGTTATCAATTATTTATTACTCATATCCAAAAACAATTACCAATTCAACACAAAGCGTGTCGTTTTGTTTTCAAATTTCCATTATGTAAGTTTAAAAAAACCTGTTTGTTTGGTGGCCAACCGCCTGGCAACGAACCAACGGAATCCATATAGTGTCCAAAAACAGTTTTATTAAGTATAATAATACAGCCAAGTGCTGTTTTTCCGTACGAATCAACTGACTTAAACTTTAACACACACCTACAGCTTGATGGAACTTGACAAATTTGTAATTACCACAGTTGTTGTGGTTAAAACTAAAAAATAAAAACCATTGTATATTTTAAGCAAAAAAATACCTTTTATTTAATACAAAATAATATGATGAGCAATTGCGAAAGAAAAATATGTACAAAACGGAATACAAAAGTGCGCGAAGACATAAATAAGTATAAATTCGAAGATCTATGTTTGGCTTTACAATACAGCAACACACGAGGAATATTAAACCGGGTTACAATCCTCAAACGTTTGTAAAATCAGAACAAAAAAAAGTTAAAATACAACAGCGAACACACACACACACAAAAAAAAAGAAATACACGAGTACAAGTATAAAATGATAAAGTAAGAAGTATAGCGAACAATTTTGATTAAAATGAAAAAACATTAACATTTTTTTTTTAAAATTAGTATAACATCATGATGGTGAGTATTATTATATTTTTAGTAAGCGCCTAGCATAATAATATTATGTTGGAGATCATTGTCGAAGCGAAGGGTAGTGCACGAAGTCGTAGTGTAATATCATAAAGGATTAAAAAAAACTAATAAGAAAGTCAGAAAGAGAATGTGAAAACAATAGAGAAAAAATACATTGGGAATGTCGATTAATATTATATATAAAAAAAAAAAAATACTTAACACGATTATAAATCATACCTGATTCATGCATTTTGTTTTGCTTTTTTTGATTTGCTATAAAAATACTTATTGTTACTTACATTAAATACTTATTGCTTATTAATTAGCGTTATTTTTTGTATATAAAAACTTCGGTAACTCGCCCGGGAAACGTGGTAGGGCCGGTTAGGTTAGATCCTAACCTAACCTAACCGGTAACGTAAACGGTACGTTGGCCGGTTAACGGCGGTAACCGTGGTAGAGGGGTGAGTGGTGAGCGGGCACCGTGGCCGGGTGGTGAGCGTGGCCGGACTTGTGGACGACCGCGTTGAAACCGTTGTGGTCGTCGGCGGTGTACGTCACTTTGCGGGTGGTGCCGTCCGGTTCGACCAGACTGTATTCGCCCTTTACAACGTCGCCGTCTCTCTCTTCCCATTGGTCCTTAACGTCGCCGGTGTGGTAGTCTTTGACGCCGTAGTTGAAAGAGTACTTGGGCGGCGACTGAAATACAAAAAACAAACAGACATTTCAGTAAACGGTCCGAGTTGCTCGCGTCCCGCACACTCACGTAGTAGTCCACTGGTTTCGAGTAGCTCGGGTAGTCGGTGTGGTAAGTGCTGGCCGCCGAGTAAGCGGGGTAAGCCGAATAAGACGGGTAGTCGTACGACACGGCCGGCGCGGCATAGCCGCCGTGGTAAGCGGCGCGGTGAGCCAGGTAACTTCCACAGGCCACGTGCAGGAGGAGGGCGGCTAATGTGCACTGTGAACAGTATCAATCCATTAGATCGATCGATTAGGCGAAGCAGGGCAACGCCACATTGCAGCTTTCCTAAACTTAGACACTAGGAGTTTCCAAAAAATTTTCAGAAAAAAAAAACCTGTATTTTGATTCTCAAATGTTTCCTCGTTTTCAGCAACTCCATTTTTGTCCAACATTATGAGAAACCTATTAGACACTTTGACACGGTGGATGGAAGTTGCAGACGAAACCGGTTTTATAGCGGCACAAGCGACTTCTATGATTGGACTTTTGCGAACCGCCTTGATAAGGCCATATATTAAACCCATTATGAATGAATGACATAAGCCACGCCTATCAAATATTCTACGTTGAAGTAACAGCCATTTCCAAAGATATGAAATTAATTTCTTGTCATTTCAACCCTTTCAGACATGAGTTTAATTTAAATTTTAAAACAAATACATATGAAATTCGTAAAGCAAAAAGATAATAGTGGACTACCAATACAATACGACTATTGGCCACTCTTTTTGAAGGCGTTTGGATCAGTTTCTGCGCAACGTTTGGTTAGGAAGCTAACCTAACCATCAAGTCTAGTAGAACATTTAAAAGGTAAGGAAGAAAACAACGTAAAAAAATGATCTCGACTCAACGTAGGTGTCGTTCGGAAAAGGTTGGCCAATTCGAAACTGTGTCGCGGAACGGATCGTGCGTCCCGATCTAGGCACGCGATACCGACCACATGTACCTAGTTTTATAATCGATAGTGCCGGCGTATAATATTGTACCTACTCGGGTGTAGGCTGCATGTTGTGCGTAATCGGTAAAGGATCGACGAAAATGCAGCGCAGTCGTGCCCGCGTCGATCGGTCGGATTTATCGACTCGGGTGTGCGATCACGACGGACGAAAATAAATAAATAATAATTATTAAAAAAAAAAAAAAAACCAGCCGACCCGACCATTTTCACGACGACGACGCGACGACGGTTACACGATATGCGTGAAAAACGATTTCGGCCGGCGATGCGCGGTGAATCGCGGATTAAATGCGTCCAACGATAAATCATCGCGTTGCGCAATCCGTGTGCCGCACAATTAACGTTGGCTATGATTTTTTTTCCCTCAAAAATAACAGACAATAATAACGTGTGCGCGGCTAAAACGATTAGCGCGCGTAACCCGCCATCGAATAAACACACACACACCGGACAAAACGATCACGTGCCATGACGGCCAAGATAATAATAAGCAATAATAGTAGACCTATATGTTATTTATTATACGTACAGTGTGTAAAAGGCCAAAGAGTTTCTGATTAATAAGCGCTAAAGCACAAAAGTTGGCCGAGACACTTCATTTATGCATGTAAGCTCATCAAGTTGTATTATAAAATCGTATTATCAAATTGTATTATATTATACTACCCGCAAAAGAGAACCATAAATAATAGAAGCCCATAAAATCATGATTAAAAAGAAAATAACAGTTTAAAAAAAACTAAAATAGTTGTCAAAGCTTTAATTTCAACACTCCATTATTTTTTATTTTTGTATAAAACTCTAAATTGAATCGAATTTACAATAAAAAAAAAAAACATTTGACCAACATTAGTCCAGTGGATTGATTTAAACGGGACTGAGCCAATCGCACTCATTTGTTCGGGGCCCTATCTAGAGCGCTTCAGAGATAACTGACTAGTTAATTTATTTTAAAAAACCCTTTTTTTACATATTTTTAATTTAAGTTATGATTTATGAACTGCAAATAAGTCCCATCTAAGTGCCCAGTTACCGTACACTGTTGGATAGTAAAGTTTTTTTTTTATACAGGGTGATCCATCTAATGTAAGACATCCATTTTCTCGGAAAATATGAATATTTTGAGAGTTATTTTTTTCGTATACCTACTTGTAGGTATACCTTTTTTAATACTTTGAACATTTTTATTTCATCTTTTGTACGTAAAACAAACACGGACTTAGTTTTTTTCCAATTGGAGCTTATGTTTTTAATTCCATAGATATGTAGACAAAAAATGATAAAAATTTTAGTATTTGAATTTTGAATTTTTATCAATCTGTTCGTTGTCTATAACTTTGTACAGATATTACTTTTCCCAGGAATTTTTCAACTGTCCAAAAAAAAAAACAGTAGCCCATAAAATTCTTATTTATGTTTGCATTATCCAATAGGTGATAACAGCGGAAATGATACACAATAAAATGTGCCGAGATTCCCATGTTGCTGTTCTCCTCATCTACCTATTCAAACACAGTGACGGCTACTGTTTGTTTTTTTTTTGACAACCGGAGAAATAGGGCGAAATGTAACAATTTTACATACTCGTAGCAAACGGATTGATGAAAATTAAAAATTCAAACGCTAAATTTGTTTAAACATATTTGTCTGCAAATGGAGTTAAAAAAATGGGTTTCCATTTGAGAAAACAAAGTCTTTAATTGTTTGACGTAAAAATTATGCATTGTAAAAAATGTCTAAGTATTGGAAAAATATAGTAAAATGTGTACCTAAAGTAGGTATAGGAAAAAATGTGTATGAAGTAGAGTCAAGGTGTGATATAACAAAGATTGAACTTACCTGTAAGAACGCCATTTTCGTGTGATTCGTGAAGTTTGCGCGGTATAACACTATGTTGAGACAAAGTTGGAACACTCGGTCGGCAAACTTGTTCTGTGATAATGTGTATATGTGTGTGTGTGTGACGGTACACCTGGAACACTGTCGGGATCGGTATGACCTGTACGACGGGCCGTCCGGTGCATTTATACCAAAGGGCGAAAGCGGCGCTCCCCACACTGGCCGGCGCCTCATTGGCCGGCCGGCCATCCGCGTGCGTCCGCGGTCATTCCGGGCGCATTGTTGTTTCTTTGAAAACCATTGCGGCTACGTTCGCCCACAATAATCGGTGTTGTTATACCCATATCTATGTACGTTTACTTGTAATTATTTTGGTTTTTTTTTTATTTTATTGTCAGATCAAAATCCAATTTTAAGCCTTGGACTAAATACTTGGACGGTGCAACGACAAACGGTCCCACCGTACCGAGTCCTCGGCGCACGTGCTCACCTCCAGTATCCTTCTGTTAGTCCTAGCCAAAATCGAGACAACAATACCGAGTGATTAATCCATTAATTCATTAATTAATAATTATTGATAAAATACTCGTTTTCTCTTAAAATAATTGCAATTTTGTAGGTTTTCTTTTTGGAGTTCTTTGGACTTCTTTTAGTTTATGTTGTTTTACAATAAAAACATCATTCAAATATTGACATCTTTTTAATTTTTCCAGAGCTCAATCGACTTTAAACGGTAACGTAAATAATTAACTTTTAAAACAAGGTAAAAAAAAAATTGCTGGAAATGTCGACTGACCGAAAACCATTTTCGGATAGTTAATTTTAAAGTTACTAAGCTTGAATTTAGAAAGGGAAGTGGAGTGATGCGTGCAGATATAACACAACAGACGTGATTCTTTATAAGTCTATTAATGTGTTTACACAAAACGATTAAAACTAAGTTTATGTAATGTGCATTCAACTTATCTATTATTACACATGCAGTGTACATTTTTATGGTAAAATTGTTAAAATTATTTAAACGAAAAATGTCTAATTAAAATATGAATTTGACCCTTTTTTTTGGAGTTCATAATACTTATTACTTTTAACACAATCTGGTAAAAATAGCATATAGTATATTTGTTGTATACAGTTGCACTGTTCTATCTTAATTGCGTTAATACTGATAACAATTTGTTAAAAATGTGTCCATTATAATGAAGTCCTCATTAAAAAAAAAATAATAATAATAACAATACCAACCCTCTAGTCCAAATATTACTATTCAGAATTGTAACTTCTTCTTCAAACTTAAATTATTTACTCCCCATTACAAGAATAAAGCTTATAAACATTTTTAACTAAATATTTAAACAAATTAATTAACCGTTTAATTTAAGTCACAATATATAATTTTTTGGTATGGCAAAATGAGTGTATTTATTTATTTAATAACATATTATTTAACGTTAAGACCCGGAGTATTATTACTTATAAGTTTTTCATAGTAAAAACAAATATGTTTGCTCCAGACTACCTTAGGTGAATAAACTATACTATACTAAGCTAGTATAGTAGCAGTAATATGTAAGCAGAAAAATATTAAGAGACAAATGGTCAAACATACTAAATAACACACTTTCAAGCGCATACAGCTGTTTCGCCTGGAAGTTTTTATCTTCATTTCTTTGGTATGTTTAAGTTTTTGGAAGAACCAAACCTGTTTTTTTCTTATATTTGTTAGTTTTAACGTACGAATAAAAAAAAAATACTTCTATACTATTAAGGTTTAACATTAATAAAGCAAAATCAATTATGCAATCAATTAGGCGAGTACGCTGTCTAATTAATTTACCAGACCACTTATAAGTCACATAACTCTGCTTTATTCCGTCATGAAATTACACAACTGGTATATTATATTTTATTTTTGTAAAACAAACCTTGGTAACACGTCTAATTGAACCAAATGCTCGACTAAACTGGATTTTTAAAAGTGTCATCCGAAAATCTGGTATGGTATGAAACTTCATACAACATGTTGTCTAATTGGTAAGGTGATATGTTATTTTGGAAATTTGACAAACATTTTTAATTATGATTTATTCAAAAAAATCGTGCTAATCTTGAACTAATTTAAAGGTTTATTTTTTTTAAGTTTAATGAGTTGTTTTTGCACAATTCCTGTATGAATATTGAAGTACAAATCATCAGTATTGCATTGACAATTTCTTCTCAAATTCGGGTTTGAGGTATTGTGGTTGAGATAGGCAATTCATATACTTTAACGTGTCGGTCTGTTAAAACTGCATGACCAATCAGGTAATAGAAGTGCACCGTGTATTGTCAATGAATTATCTACTCGATTATCTACTGTGATTAAATCTTCAAAAGTATGGTAAAGGTTATCCTGGCGGTGTCCTCGATAATCTTGAAGTCAATAGGCAATTTTCTCGCCGACCGTTTCAATGGGAAAATCGTCTTTCAGTCTTCATATAATGTAATATTTTGTTATATTATAATGCATCCAAGGTATTAAGTGTATTATTCTACACGGTTGTGGGCTCGTATGGAAAACAAAATATTGAATATCTATAACCAATCGAAGGGCACTGTAAATGGGTTTCGAAAGGATTTTTAACGCGAAGCGCAGAACGCTAAACATAATAATACAACAATAATAATGTTACATTTGACATCAACGCGCGTTTAGTCACACGTAATAAGAACGACCTAAGATATCCCATGATGTAGTTCTTTCTGGCGATACCTATTTGCTTGTAAACTAATGTAAAATCCGCCAAATCTCGTTAAGTTGCCGACAAAACCCACAAATTGTTTTAAACATAATTTTGTTAAAATTGCTGGTTTTTATGACCCATTAAAACATTGTTGTATTACATGATGTATTCTAATTTACTATTATCATCAAATACTAAATTAGTATTGTCCTAATTTTTAAATATAATATTCCCACGCCTTCAATAAGATGTAATATTTTTCTCAGGTATTTTGTTTTACACCTGCGAGTGCAGTTCATTTTTTTACGACCAATTATAATAACCCAAATCGCACAGATGTAAAAAAATATATATATATATATATATATATTTAACCTTGAAATGAAAATAATCAAATTACACTGAGTTCGCTTGGACGCCGAAGTCAAGAAAGTATTTTATTTTTTTATAATGTCTTTGTCGATTAATCAGTACTAAAATATTTTTTATCTAAATTGAATTGCACATAAATAACTAAGGATTATTATTATACCGATGTAAGAACATTATAAAGTGCCTTAAAGTATTTAAAAAAAATTGTATTGAACTGTTTAATAATAACAGCAGAATTAAAAAAAAAAGGCTTTTCCAAATAAAATTAAAAAAATTCTAGTTTTAAATTTTTGTATGATTTCACTTTTACAGATTAGAAAAATATATTTTATTTAAAATTAATAATTGTACATAGACTACAACAGAAACTATGAGACCGCATAATATCGCATTACTTTTCAAACAAATCAACTATCAAATTGTCTACTTCAACCAAAGCTGTTTTGTGGGGCTGTACTTGAGTGTTCATTTTTTGTCTCACACATTACTAGTAGTCGTTAGATGTACAAAAATGAGTATTTTTTTCTGATATTTAATAAGTTAACCGCGTGGTGTGATGAAGCACGATAATTATTACTTCCTCTTTCTCTGGACATACTTTACAAGTCAGTAAACAGTAAACACAATGTAACTCAGACATACTTGTTATAATATGACATATTATATTAGCATACAAAGTACTTGGGATACCGCACGCTAATTGCATACGAGTGCATTGCAAAACTTGTCAATGGGCGATGCACCGTTCAACATGATTATATTATATCATTGCATTCTTTCTGTCAACCGTGTCCGTAGGAACGCATCTACTTTGCTCGGTTTACCGTGTCACTCTACAATTACCGTCAAACGTACCGTAACCGTGTTTGTACCCGTCTATTATCAATTATATTTATTATAATAATAATGTTCAGCCGCATATTTATACGCCTACACATCTGTACTTTAGTAGAACCTGACTTCTATTTGATTACTTATGTGGTGATCAAATTTCGCGGTCGGATTGGTAACAATACAAAATTACTCCAGTTGTAAGTTGCAACTTAAATATAGGTATTACCACACAATATGTATAATTTTTACTCTTAAAAAATGTAACATAATAACTTCATGCGACAACAGATGCAATAATTGTCCAGTGTATTTTTTATGGCGAAAGAGCTCGTTTCTTTTTTGCTAAACGGTTCTTGAACAAAGGAGATAATACAAAAAAAAAAAAAAAAAAATGATTAAAAATACAATCTATTTCTATAGTATGACATGGCCCAGGTCTTAACTTTGAATACTACGAAAACCTAAAATAAATGTATTAAATTTAGACAAAAATTAGATTTATTATTTATTAGCGTCAAGCTAATATTTTATTACTTTTGCTTTTTACTCGAGGCTACTCGTGTCTTAAAATATTATAGGGCTGTTTAACCTAATTTGACATCAAACATAATATTATAGAATAGAACTAACTAACCAGAACACAATTATTTATGTTTTTTTATTTTAACGAGTTTATCTAGCCCATTGACGGCTGACGCAACTTAATATAATTGTACAGTGGCTTATTTGTTTTGAAACAAAACAAGATTATTTAAGTCACGCGACAGAGAATAGTCAAATAGTGTACAATTATAACTCATCTCATACAGGGTGATTTTTTTGTAAAGTGATCCACTAAATATCTTAAAGGGTTTAATCGATTAATGCATAACTTGTGGTGCTGAGCACATCTTTAAAGAATTGTCTTATTTTTTGAGATTTTAGTGAAACAAAAATATGTATTCTACAACAAATATAGCTTTGCTTTACTATCGTTTTTCATTCTTTTGTCATAAAGGTTAAGGTCGATAGAAATTAGCCGTTATGAAACCTCACACACGTTCGTCGCAGTATTTTCCTTTTATTTTTTTTACTTTTATGGAACGTTGTCCGATTTCCATTCCCAAAGACGTTTCGCTCTAATAATTACTCTGCTCTGCACACACATTCACAGTGCTTGCTACAAACGAGTAATGTGCACAGCACACGACGTTCGTTTCGTTATAATATTTCCTGCGCTCATAAAATAATTATTATCATAATGTTTACATGCACAAATAAGCGTATGTTACAACATATCGTGCATGAGACCAACCACCGCTATCGGGCCATGAAGTTTTTTTTCAAAATCATACTTGTCTACCAAAGGATCGGTAGGTCTTTTGCGACAAACCCTACAAGAATACATTACATGATAAATCTATTCATAAACAAGATCAGTAAGGAAAAAAGGATGACACACGTGAATCTGATGATCGATTGAATGAGGTGTGTACCTCACTGCAATTGCAAAAGTCTAAGTAAATTTAACCGATTTTTGTTTTTTTTTTTTTTATTTAACACCAACAGCTATATATTCATTCAGTTTGATATTTTTGATTATTAGGTACTTTCAAAAGTTGAGCAGTTTCACTAAGCCTACGAAGTGAACCTAGGAAACTCGTTCATCCCCTCGTTGGTAAATGTGTCACTGGAAAAAGACAACATTTAAGCAGACACAATCAACCGTTCAAGCACAAAGAAGAGTACACGCATAATTATTATTATTATTTATTATTTTTTTTTTTTTTTTAGAAAGTTATGACCTTAAATGGACGGTCCAGTTTGTTTGTTGGGACGTTGACTTAAAATAAGTTTTATATAATATATATATATATATATTTCATTAGGCACTATCTACATGAATTATGACTAGCAAATAGCAGTGAGCGGCCAGTGGGACTTTTTTTAGTTAGCATAATTAATTGAAACGAAAATTACGTGAAAACCTCAGTCGTTAGTCAAGTAATTCATTGCGGAACGTTGAAATTTGCTTCCCAAAGTCGACCAAAACCATCTCACGTTTGTATTCTAATTAACAAACTCGGACAACGCTGTGTATTGCGCGTATAGGTAGGTACGCTTAATCATTTTCTTATTAGCCAGTTCCGTCTTAACTAGTCCAAGGTTTGACGGGATGAAAATTGAAAATCAATATTCATTACTGTTTTTTGACGGGGCGTGGCGTTGAACGATGTCAGACATTTTCAGACGCGGTGATCCACAAGAAAATAATAAGTTACATTCAATTTCAGCCGCCCACAGCAGACTGTTAGTGTTGTTACAGTTCTTGTGCAGGGCCGCGTGAATATCAGATAAGCGTTGGCCCAATAACAGCTGTATTCCTACATAATATTACTGTGAGTATTGTAGAAACGTACACACTCAAATCTCAAAAAAAATATATATGAAATACAATTCGTGCTCGGTCGATTCCTGTTGTGCATTCATAATTACCGTATCGATTCGACGGTGTCGGTAAAGTTTAAAAGTCATTGTCGATTTGTCACACTAATATATTGTTATTAAAATGAAAACAAGTTCGAAAAAGCGGTCCGCAAAGAAACGGTCGATGGGTCTTTTTGTGAACACAGTACACTCCCGAATCTCATTATTACTTTAAGGCAATTTTCGCAACATAATTGATTAGCTGGAAATTGCCGAATTACACTCGTGAACCCCGGTACCTATTATTATTGTTGCTATTGCTACACATCTTTATCCGGCGGACAGGACTTCACACCTGGCACGCCTCCCGAACACAATGTCGGCGGGCGTTCAATTCTCTTGATAAAGTTGTGAAATATTAATACAAACTGTGTGCGATTAGATCTAAATGATGTACAAACATGACATTTGAAAAATAAAACCGTCTAGGTTGATACCGTTTTTGGAATTTTTATTAGAAAACCCAACCGGAAAAGTCTTTATCTCTTCGAGTTGTTTTAGTTTTTTTATTTATTTATATTAGATAGCTGATGTTCTTTTGACGGTATTGGGCTTATTCAGAGAAGTTTGCACTCAATGCTAGAATAGGTACAGTATGTATACTGTTTTTAAGGTAGTACTGATCATTACTGTTTTATTTGCATATTTTAGCTCAGATTTTGTATTTATAATAAGTTTGATGACAAAATCAGTTACTTTATAATTACTATACCATTTTATTATGTGCTATTTATGCGATAGTTGTTTACAAGCCTCTTTACGATCAATTTATATGCATTTCCTTAAACGATAATTAATCTATTCCAATTAGTACCCGTGTTCGCATACATTTGTATTTAATACACTGCTGCGTGATATTATATTATACCTATATTCTATCTTATATGTATTTTTACTTTATTTCTTACTTAGTTTGCTTTTACTGTCACGGTGCTCTTTGCCTGTTTTACTTTATCTGTTATTAAAGTATTGTAACGATCAAAGTGAAAATAATTGACCGGTATCACGAAAAATGTGTTTTATTATTTACACGCCCACTCTGTGGACTGCATTGGACAGGATATTAAAACGTTATCACGGTGTTTGTATTATATTCGAACGGTTTTACAACACAGCATAAGCCTCGAGGTGTAATGGTAATAATTTATACTAACAACAAGACATCAAGTTGGTTTGTTGACTTTTGTACAGAATCGTTACATTCGATAGTACTATAGTAATTAGCAATATTAATAATACGGGGTCTTAAAAATTTCATCATTTAGTAATTTGTTTTTATGAAATAATTACAGTTATTGCTAAAAAAAAGTTATTTACCAAATCTTTATAATGAAACTGATAAAAAAAAAAAACAATTAATTGGTTCAAATAAAAAATATATATATATTTTTCTTTAGTGTAATATTTAAAAGTCAAAAGCTAACATACATATAAAAATTACTTATTTAAACGCACAGCATATCTCAATTATTGTTTCTTCTTTTATTAACAGTACATCGCAGTAGTCTACACCTATTATCATTCTACAATAATGGATAATATTAAATACGGCTCACGCGATCTCGTTACCGATGTAGATCAATAGATCGACACATTATTACAGTCAAGTATATGCCAAGTCATCGTGCACTTATTAAAATGTTACTTTTCGATTTGTAATAATTGTAAATTGTTATTAAGTACGGTAGTTACCGTTGTTGCGTTAGTCATTATATAGCTGTAAACGATATCATAATCCGTGTTTTTTTCATAACCATTTAACAATAGCCTTCAGTAATAAAATTTGCTCGTTAGGGGTTTGATTTGTATATTTTTATACTTTTGATAATGTACCTAATTACTTAGAGCTAGGGCAGGCAAGTGCTGCTCAAAGGCAGCTCCTTCTTGTACCACTCCCCTTTCCATTAGTTATATTTAACAGATAGTAGCATAAAAAAGCTAAAAAAAAATAATACCCTACAAGAATCCATTTTAAGCTCAAAACCGTTAAAAACGTTACATATTGTGTCGTTTCTGCAATAATTGGTCATAATCGTTTTAGAATTTTAATTTTGAACTATTGACTGTATAAAGTGTGAAACATTTCTATCGTTCGAAAATCTTTCAACGCTTGTGAAAGGAGACGATGAAATTATTTTACCAAACACAATTAATTTCATGTAATTTCGAAGGAAAAAAAACAGTACAGTGCATTCACGACGGACAGAATGTATTATGCAATTGACCTAGCTCGGGATGAAATTTAATTAATTCAAAGCAATACCTACCATCGTGGTCAGAGTGTTTGTGTGAACAATCGAGGAATTTGATCTACGTAAGACGCATGTACTGTATAGCGGTTTTCGATTAACGGCCATTCCCACACGCGTTGCTTTTGTTTTATTATTTTCTGTTTTAATATAATATTTTTTTTTTTATGTAACAACCACTAGAATCTGTAACATTTAAAATTACCCAAATCCTTATACGGACGTCCGTATACATATATTATGAACGGACGCCGGTCGGTAACCTAAATAATAGTACGGAGATCAAAAAAGATTTGTCGAATCCGAAAAAAAACAAATATTATACTATCATTATTATTTATATCCCGTCGGATCGTAACGTGTTAATTTGCGCAACCGTTTTGATATTTCAATTATTATTATTATTCGTCGACAATCGATTTAATAAAACACATACACATAACCACGTAACGACACGACCGTTTTTGTCCCATTCAAATGGATCTATGCCGGCAGTCCGGTCGATTATGATCTCCTCCGAATGAATATTGCATCACGGTTGTGATTATGGATTTTATTGTTGTGCGCGTCGGCCGAGGAGACAAAGGGAAGGTAGTTGATGGGGAAAGAAATCCCCAAGACAAACGGACAATCTGCCCAATGGCCTAACTTTACATACCTGATGAACAATTCAGGCTGGAACTACTCATTCGACATACCTACAGACATTATTGGGCTATCTAAATGGGAGCTTAACCCGGTCGGTACCATATTTCCACATCGACGATTTATCGCAAAATATCAAATTAATATATTATATACAAGTTTATTGTCAAACGCCCGCGTGAGTCACGAACTCAACATGTGTACCTAGTTCAAATTTGTCTAAACCCTAGTAGGCAGGCGTTTCTGATCTTATTATTGGTGTTTTGACCGTACATCGAAAATTAAATTTCGATACTGGAAACCACTGGTAAAGACATTATACTACACAGTTATGACCAGAAGACATTATGTGCAACAACAGAACAAACCAATGTTCCACGCACATTTTAAACTATCATAAAATTACTTTTTTCTGAAGGAGTTATGCACGAGTTGAGACGGTACAAGTTGGGTTTACTCAATTTCGTGTGCCAACTTGCGTCTTGCACTTTAAGTCGCACGTTTCTCTTGTCACTAGTATCGGTCCACAGATAGATTTTCAAAAAACGCGCTTTCGACATAATATTTTATTGTTCGTCATGTCCTGTTACGGTATAAACGCCCTTATTTATTTATTACTGTGAACAACAGCAACATCGCCCACTTTTATATTTTTACTCGATAAATATTGTTATAATCGCGTTGGACAATATTATTACAACACGTCCAGCCAAAGTCTAGCATTCTGTCAAAATCACAATCTCTACGGTCGTATCGGTTAGTATCTCAATTACAGTATATTGTATTCGAACGTGCTTTAAAATATCGAAAATATTATGTTTTACAACTTTTATTTCGTTGACTTCGACTGGCCCACCTATTTATAAGTCGGTATTTTACATAGACCACATCCGCTGACTTCGACTACAGACTTAGAGTATTACGCTAGTCAAACCAGAAACGTATTTGAAGAGCTTAACAATGGGTAGAGAAGGCTGGTAGCAAATATGCACAGCATATTTTTCAAATAATTAAACATGCATATTGATAATGGCCGTATTAAATACCTCTTAACTTATACTTGATCATGTACAAAGTCTTGTACTGACAAACATTGAAACATGAAACAAACATAAAAAGGATTTTTAACGACCAACACAAATAATGCATTAGATCCAGTATCTTATTTCTCTGGCTACTTTATATTATTACCCATGTACACAACCAGGGATTGACGAAATGCTTTACAGCTGATGTAGAAAGGTTCGTTATCGGCACCAGTAAAGATTTTAATGAATAGGGTTCACGGTGGAAACAATAACGAGGTCGTTAAGTTAACCAGAATTTTTTTCAATTTCTAACTAGGTTCCTGAATCAGCGCTCCAATGACGGTCATTGCAAATACACGCATCCATACAATATTGGGCCGTCGTTATCTGCTGCTCGACTATTACCAAACACATCCTCGACCCATTGTCAGGACACGATTGTGTGTTATGATTTCAATTACTCTATCAATATTATGTGAAGTGCACGCATGCTCGTAGGTATATGTGTATTTTATATTGTAATCAATTCGCGGTTCGCGCCTGTGCTTTGTATATTTTGTACGTTATTAGTGCGTTTTATTATTATTATTTTTTTTTTTTAGAGGCTACCCTCGCTCGAACCGGTTATTAACCTTTAGCCACCTTTACCATTGTGTACGGTCTGGGCACGCGCCTTTTGGTTATGTGTTCATAATATAGATGTCTAAGTGTGAGATAAACGAGTTTCGCCTTGGGATTAAGAAATCCGGCAAATTTTTCGCACACGATTTTTCCAAAAAAGACAATACCTAATAATCGTAATGATATTGTATTATCTGGGCACAATATAGCTGGTAACGTTATTAACAAAACAAATATAATACACAGACATTTATATGTATCTGATCCGAAACGATTGTCCGTGTGGAAAAAAAAAACACATAAATAAATATAAATATGAAATACCATTTCGTAATCTCGTCGGCGGATGAGGTTTTTGCTTTTTTACTATTATTATTATTATTTTTTTTTTTCATTTAATGACGGCGGCGGCGGTGGTTTGACATTCCTTGAAAACAACGAGTCACGTATACACAGAGACGACGGACGCAGAGTGAGAGACACGAAGAAGGTGTTACGAAATAAGAACGGTTTTTGTACATTTTTTTTTTCTTCTAACCTTTCCGACAAAACAATCGGATGTCGGTCACGTGAAAAATAAAAAATAAATTCAATATGGAAATGTATAATAATGGACGGATGACGTGTGAAATATCGATCGACCGATCGATTTTTTTTTTCTGTTTACTTTCACCGCTGAAGATCACTACAACAACAAGAGCGTTCTCATTGTATTTCTTTCACAAGGCCAAGTTCACAATTGTTATGTCATCGTGCATTTTATTTACTCAAGTGTAGCGGAATAGGCATATACTTAAAATATGTCGGTTTGGAAGCGTTCGCCCACGCCAAAGCCATCAGTCTGTCGGATACAAAATTACTCTCCGATAGTTAATAGACTTAAGTTGTAGATACGTTTTTGAATACGCCTTAAAGCGTATAATGACTCTGCTCAAACCGTCTTCATTCGACTTGGCAATATCCTTTATACAAAAGAGACCTGACCAGCCAAATCCTCTTAATCCATTACACCATTTTATTATTAGCACATCTGCTATTGTCTTTGTTTTCAATATTCATCCACTATTTTTAACTTCAATGGACATCTAAGCGAGTTCAATAATAACGTCGATCGTTTTAAAAAAAATTAACTATGTTGTAACAATATTTTCAGTATATATTTTCCAACGTATTTGAAACGGCCTTCCTCGATTCAAGGATCAACCGACAACATGGCGTACAACAATCAAATGTTTACTTAAGTTGTTACAATGAAACCCACCGTTGTATGAAAAGATCATTTAATTTTATGGCCTATAGTCAATTGAAGTCAGGACACAAGTTTGCCTATAAGTTGTGTTCTTAAGGAAAGAAATACTAAAACGACTACAATAACATATAACTCGACCTGTATGTGCGTACAGGCATTAAAAAAAAGGTGGGTGTTTCCAAAAATAACCTCTCAAAATTCATATCTCAATTTTCTACATGAAGAAAATGTGCCAATAAATAAAAATATTATTTTTCAAATATTCAAACAATTAAATTAAGTTCAAACATAATCAGCCTGTCATACCCTAGGTCAGACTCTCAGGTCTAATCTAACCTAACCTAAACGCTTAAATACCTATTGAAATAGTTAGCACATTAAATAAGTCTTAACAACATCGTTCATAAATAACCACGAAGTCAATTCAATATGAATGATGACAATAATTATAAATGTTATCGTCAACGTGCAAAAATGTATCTCTCCTAATATTGCTGTATATTTTATAACACTGCGATAATGTACTTAGTTTAAACTAACTGTTGGTGAGCACATTAATATAAATGTGAGATGCCAAGTTGGTCTCTTGTTAATTTACTGTCATAACGATCAATTGTTCTGCTTAAATGTTTTTTTTTCTTCTGTTTAATGGCTTAGGCGTTTTGCTGGATTTTCATTTAGTATAATAATATTGCATAAACTATAATTTTGATTTACTTTTTTCCTGCAGTAGGCTTACTTTTTTGTGTTGTGCGGATTTCGTTATTCTATACAATTACACGCACTTGACCGATATCGCCGGCTTAAGACCTATAATTACTAAACGAGGACCGTGCCCATATGGTGACTCTGGCGAGAGAGATATTTTGGTTATCACGGTATACCGAGGTAACACAAACAGCCAACGGCAATTCATATATTGTAAGTAGATTATAGCTAATCCCAGATCAAAAGCGAATGAAGCAAAGGAGGGCTTTCGTTAATGACCATAGAAACTAATATCTTCTTAGCTACGCACCAAAGTTTAAAATCTTAATATGTGATTGGTATTTTGTCCCTCCATAAAATATCATAATTTGTTTCATATAAAACTGAACGGACATACCTAATATCGTCAATCTGTACAATAAATCCAGCGACATGTATAAATTGTATAGGCGAAGCAGAGCAATCACATTTACCGCTTGTAAATTTAAATATTTTATTGCGCAATGATTGTGAACGGCTGGAAAGAATTGATCTTAATATAAGGTGTTAGTAGATTGGGAAAGTTGTGTAGATGTGTCAAGTCTCTGTAGAAAAATTAGCTTGTTAGAATACTTTCTTAGTCGCAAACAAAATTTTATAACATTTATCTAACCTACGAATAGCTTGGAAAAATACATATATTCCATAAACATTTCGTTTGAATTCATCAGAGACCAATATTCAGACACCAATATTAATTTTTATCGTTATCTTGTGAATGACCGGATAAAATTCTATTGGTGTTGCGTTTCCCTTTCCATCTTATTTCGGTTCTGCAATACAGCCCACAAGATACACACTACGGTCAGTAGCAGATTATTATTGAGTATGCGGAATCAACGGTAGCTTACGCCTTATATCCTTTACAATATGATATTACATAAAATATATATAAACTGTATAATATTATGTACCACACACATATGTTTAATTAGACAACCCGGTGCAATGGGTGTTATCCGAGGTTTTGTGGTCGACGGCACCGCCCGCAATTGTTTTAACCGCGAGTGACGATTTTACAATAATTGCATGACCATAACTTCACACATAATCGCCACAGCCTCTGGACACATTATAAACCGTTCACGATCCGCACTGATTGTGAGATGTCGTTAACCGAACTTTGAAATTATCAAGTCGCATAATAGCGAACACCGCACAGAACGTTTAATGGAATTTCGCAAATGGAAAGTACTATGACCAAATTCATGGATTGCACTACACTATGAGCTTTGTCGGCTGTGGGGTGAAGTTTTTGTTTGGCCGTCTCCATTTGTAAAGGGATCAGGAGAACAATGAACTGGTCTAATGCCTTCTCTCGTATCATTTGATTTATCTCCACACCCCTTGCTTTTCAATCAGACTTTACTCCTAGTGCCTATTCTACGTCTCCTATCCTGTTCTGGGTTTCGACTTCCGCAGGCCGTTGCCCATTAGAGTGTATCTAGTCTATGAGAAACCAAACTGGTATGTTAATTTTTATTTTACAAACAATCACTATTGAATCCGAGTAATTCCATTGAACATATTATAAGCGGTGTCGTTTACTACACTGGGGAATTTCGTATTTACAATAATTGTACCCCCGTCTAGTACTTTGTACCTATGTATGAACGACTACATAACTTTTCATCTCTAGCTAGAATCGCCACGCTCTAGGCAAACCGTATACAAGAGATACGGACAAATCGTTTCTGTGCGCTCGGTCGATCGAAATCTCTGCCTCACGAGTGTATTTTATATTGAAATCAAATAGCCAGTAATTACAAAATATTATTATACACCGTATGTACCGAAAAGTCGTATTGCGCAATGCGATTGTCGTCGTTATCTCAGAGCTGTTTTCCGCGTTCGTATTGCGCAAACCCACTCTGGGGATAGGTACGAAAATGAATAGAAACGAATTTAATAAAACAGCTCTATACTCGTTATTACAATGCAGGTGCACCGGTGTTAATTTTTTTGTATTTAATGCTACACATACTATTATTATTATTAACACTGTGGTCATTATCCGAACCATCAAGCATCGTAACAGCGGTACATGCACGTCACCCGGGTTATTTGTTTCCTTACACACACTCGGCACACAGAACACTGCCAATGGAGTGTGATGTCACGGGCACTGGCCGTTCTGACAGACACGGTCGAGCGATTATTGTTGTCTCGGAGCGGTGAACGAAGACACGACCAGAGACTAAAAAACCAACGCATATATTATTAAGTGTACAGTAATGATAATAATAACAATAATATCGTATTTCATTATAATTCGACCGACCCCGCCGACCCCGAGGCGATCTCCATAGTCTTGTCGTCGTGATCCAGTTTATTTGGGTTTGCTAAGATGCAGTTTGGCCATATTTGACAAGCAATACATTTTTCATACGGATTTTGTGTGTAAAACTAATCCAAACGTGCATCATAGTTTATGTGGTTAAAATGAGTTTTTAGATTCTATACAAAAAAGTATCGATTATTAAGTATAATATTTCAAACGTGTGTCCCATAAAGTCTTGCGGTTGGCTCTTCTGAAAGTTGAAAGTTCAAAAAGTCCAATCTGCCCATCCACCTATTGCACTAATTAATTAGTAGAGGATCAAAAAGTCTGGTATTATGTGATTTAAGAAAAAAAAAATTTGTTCACATTAATAGCAATGTCTTAAATGTCTCGACTAGAGCATTTAGCCGAGCTTGGTGCTTCTCAGCTAAAAAAATGTGTCTTGTATCACAAACGACCTAGTTACGTCATAAACATTAAACACATTGATAGCTAGAAAGTGGGTTAGAAATAAAAAATATAATGTATATATTGTATAGGTATGCTATAACATGCAAACACAATAAGTAGTCAGTATACTGTAAGACAATTGGATTAAAACTGACTTTTAACGTTACTGAGTTTCATTGTAAGAATAATGTAACAATATGCAAAAAAAAAAAATGTATTATGTACAGAAACATGAAATTATATGAATGTATTCATTTGGAATTTATTAAGTGATTTACATAATTGGGTTGTTTAAAAACAACATGTATGGCCAATGACTATATTATGCTATCATCAGTTTATTAAATCAATTATATATACTATTTTAAATATTTTGATTTCTGAATTGTCACACATTATTTAGCATACTTGTTTGCTTTGATACCGAATATAATACACATTCGACAGTCGACACTATCCCTGGTAACCAATGTCCACATTTTTTTTAAATCTCTGAAATCTGGTGTACATTTTTCGGATAGTGTTTTATCCCCTGCCAATTCCTTAGCTTTTCTCTAATATTGTTATAACCATATGGCATCAGTAATTATTGTACAACATAATAACTGTATTCTACATTTTTTAAAAATCTTATATAGAAATAGCATACACACTAGTTGGTACATCACCTTTTAATGTATTATTGTTTGAACTGCAGCACGTATTGGTTTCTTACTCCTCCCAAAGTTTGATGATCCAAATGATTAAAAAACTGTCTACGTCTCACCACTATAAACATCCAGCATATTATACATACAGCTAATCGCCGTAGTTTAGGTTAAGTGATTGCAAAATTAAAACATGGATACATAATACGTGTAAATTAACTCTTAACTATTGTCGTTTAAATAAACTATTTTATCTGTTTTCACGTAGAAGACAACTATAATTTAACCAAGTGATTTTTTATTTCTTTGTAAGAATGAACTTATCTAGCCATTTTTTTTTCACGAATTGCAAATTGTATTCTAAATGAGAAAAAAAATTATGATTACAAAAAAACAAAATTACATAATTAAACGAAAAAAGAGTATGATATACTATACTGAATATACGGCGTAATTTAGGTTAAATAATTATTAATAAAAAATGGTCGGGCGATAAGTCACGCAATCTCTGTGAACCGAATATTAACGACCAGTGTTTTTTAACAATATTATTATTTTTGCATAATTAATAGGAAATAAGAACACCGGACACGCTGTAATTACTAGTATTTTATAATTTGGAAACAACACCAACGTATTGGACACAACATGGAAAGCATAAAATTTAAATATATACATAGACAAAACTGATCAATGCAGTTCTTTATAACGCAATAATTGTTTTAGATTTTATTTTACCGATAGAATATTTCATTGGATTTTTAGTTTTTCATAATATGTTTTTTTTTTTTTACTTACCACACCCAATGTGTGATAATCGCTACAGACAAAATGAGATGGTTTCCAACTAACCATGATTATTTGTATCACTCTGTATGCTATAGGCTTGGGCCCAAAATATGTACATAAACCGAACAATAATAGAAAAGACGAATATAGGCTGATTTTCTCACAATAAAACTATTCTGTGGACTATGTGAGAGAAACGACTTCATGAAATTAAGAAATATTATAATGGTCGAGAGTACGTCTTATCAGTTAATATCTATTACAATTTTTTTTTTTTTTACGATTTTAATGAATTTCTTTTAGTACTCTGCAGAGTGGTATAGGAGGAGATATTAAGATATGCCCTTGGCTCACTTACCGTAATTATTTAAGACAATTAATCTAATCGAAATTGCAGCGATAGCAGAGCTCTGATGTCAAATCTCGGGATATTCCTTTTTTTTTTTTTGCATCTAATGGCCGATGCTATTTTTCACAATCGAATATTTTTACAATAATAAAAAACTCTAACGGCGAAAAGTGCAATACGATTGTGTGTAACGAGGTCGTGTTCGAGGTTTTTTTATCTATTACTTTTTTCTACATAAAAAATACGGTACACAATAATAATAATTATTATTATTGTTATTTATACCGCGCTAACGATGTGTTACAATATTGTTTACACGCGCCAAAAGGTGTGTTTGGATAGGTCTTATTATTTCTCAAAGTTGCAGTTGCAGTGGCTATTGTAATTGGCATAGTAGTAGACCATAATAATATTATAGCAGTGTCGCTCGCAGACACGAATGCCGTCCAGAGGAACGCTTCTGAAGGTAACGACAGCGCACCTAAGGATTTGCGGTTGCGAAACACAGGCCAGTAAAATATATATTCTATTTGTGCCGGACAATAATTATTATACAAAAAAAAATAAAATAATAAAAACTAGGTTGGGCCGACAGCTTGAAATGGTAAAAATTGGGGAAAATAGTTTAAAAATCGTGTAAAAAAAACCGTTCCTGAGCGGTTGAATACCACTGACTTACCAAACGTATAATTATTGAACTAAAAAAAAAACAGAGAAATTAAAAAACAAATGTTTAGAACCGTCAATCCGTAGGCGTTTAAGTTTTTAAATCGTTTGCATAATACCAACGATAAACCGCCGCTACTTATGTTATTATATTGTTTTAATATCGACACTACTTATTAGCGCTTTATTTTCAACAAAGGGAGCTTACAAAATTTAGTATTTAAACAATAGGACAAGGCTATGCTATGAACATTAACTTGCTGACTAGTTTTTAACGGTAGCCTAAAACGTGGTTGAATCATCTGTTTGTTTGTTGTAAATCTGGATTTTCAATTTCTCACCTTTATTTAGTAACTAGCCCAACTTTACACTACATGAAAACTTTTAGTTGATTCAGTTGTTAATATCTTTCATAATAAAATACATAGGCTCAAGAAACTAATATTACTGCGTGAAATTGTATTACTAAATTTAAACAAATGTAATATTTGTCCACTCATATCTCATATCTAACGAGCTTCAGTTTTTTTCCATAAAAAAATTAACACATTAATTATTATAAATCTATACCTGACCGTTAAACTAATTTAATGAACGTGCCATGTGTTACATCTTAAGTAGAACTAATATGGGTGGCGTCAAATGATGTGTTATGATGTGTTATGTTATGCCATGAAGAAAAAAGAGACAAGTAAATAAAGCGTATTAATTATTTTCTCGTACTAGTTTTTGCACCTGATCTTTGATTTAATAGCCAATTAAACATTTGCTTAGATGCATCTTTTTTTTTTTTTTTTTTGTAACAGCTCTATTACATATAAAATATGATAACATGTGTTTTTCTTTGATGAAACTCGTAATGCTTAACTTGTATTGAATCCGTACAAGTACGATAATGATGGTTTTAACTATAGTATTCGGTTACGGTTGGTTGCCTTTGAACCAACGCAAACGACTGGACAAAATGATCATTATAAGACCTCAGGTCGACCCATCGAGTTGTCGAGTGCTCAAAATTAAAATATAACATTAACGCACGTGCAACTGGAAAGCTTATAACATTTTGCAACCGTCGTTGCTGTAACTTAATCTTGTAAGTGTTTTGTAATCATACATATGCGAGAGTCGTGTGGTTACCAGAAATAGTGTATTAATTAAACGAAAAAAATTACAAACGTACCGGTAAATTTTGAAGAAAAAAAAACATGTTTTATTATATTATGTATAGTATTATATTATAACGTATACGAGTGAATGTTAAGTTATTTAAATTTTGCGCTAATGACCGCGTGCGCTTTTTAGATGAGAATACCGAGTTAGACTAATAATTAAGCAGCTGCGAACCCGGAAGATTATTTTAAATTGGTCGAGTTCAGTATACTTATTTGCATCGAGTCGTAATGTGACCGGTGAACGAATTCATCTACTTCCTCTTATGGTCGATTTTGTAAACAGTTTACATAGGTTGGACTGGATTATGTCGTTTGTGTAAAAACATAACAGCTCAATAATATTATTATTCTGGTGTAAGTTTTGAACTATCGACCATAACCGTCCAATTACCGGAGAACATGAAAACATGTTAAGACTGCATTGTATTTGTACATGTACATTGTATGTGTTGTAAACGGGCGTTGCGAACCCAACAATAACGAGCTAAACGATAAATTGCCTATAACATTCAAATCGCATAATAATACAACATCCGACGGTCAATAAAAATAGATTATTATCTCTATTTCTTATACGCAAACAAATCTAATTATATAAGTAGGCCGTTATCCAGGGTGTTAAAAAGATTTAGATCAACACTTGCATTGCGCATTTTTGAGTTGCATAATAATTATTGGGTGAGGTCTTGACAATGTTAAATTGTCGTATTTTTTATTATCTCTTCGATTGAACCGACTCCATTGTCCGCCCATTACGTTTTTTTAGATGTTGGAAATATGGAAATAAATATATTTTTTATGATAAGCTATAGATATTTCTAATGAAATTATATTATGTATTGCTTATTTTGAAGCTTGATCAAAAATTGTTCTAATGAAGGATAATAAAACTATTATTGTTTTACGCTACATAAAATAGTATATAAATAATTTAGAAAATTTTAATACAGACTTCATACAACTTATGTTTACATAAGTAAATAAAATTAAATACAAAAGTCGAGACGACGTTGATTTTATTACAATATTGAAGATTTATTTTTAAATGTATTGCCCGCCGTACACAGTTAGCGTATAGGCCACCAAACACACACTGAAGTCGTCCGCTTGCGGCCATTTGTATTTGGAGACGGACATGGTTTTTATTTTTTTATCTAATATATGGCCTCGCAATACGACTCAATGGCAAGCGACTAACAAGATTATAAAATGCGTTAACAAGTTTAATACGGTGCAGCTGAAAAATATACAAATGTTATGGATATTTCTAAACTATTCTCTTAGGCGTGTTAAACACCTACATTTAGAGTAACCCCGCTTTTATTTACGATGTGTGACTTTCACTGGGAGATTAGTACCTCATTAAATAACCAAAGCTGTACAAATAGTTGAAGTGTTATGTTGTAAGTTTAGTGCATAGACTTAACGATCGTTAGACCAAACATTTGTTTAAGCCGCCATAAAAATGTGATTTCAAAACGACAAACAATAACAATTGTGCAAAAATAGCCAAAGAACTTAAGTACCGTAGAGTTAAAAACTCTAAATACATATTTGCTTACAATGTATATAACACACTATTTAAGAATTTGTATGATTACTTGTCATTGTAAAAACAAAATACACACAAGGTTTGTAATAGGATAGACTAAATAACATAATACAATTATTGTACATAAATATCCCGACTATTTATAAACCGTGAACAGTAAATTATAGTAATTGATCATTAAAAAAGATAATATGCATATTTGCTTGTGTCTTTATAATGTAAAAATATACACTATGTTATTAGCTAATTCGCCCAATTCCAAATTAAAAAAAAAAACGGTATTTTAAAGCTTTCATACTAAAAAGTAAATCATTGTTAGACCATTTCTATGGATCCCATTCGGGCACCTCTTAAATGAAATGTCAACTGTAAGAAACCTGAGAACTGTAAATTTCCCAAAGTCTCCATACATTTTACCGGAAACGTTCTTCTTTCTCTGCGATAAATAACTATTATTATTATCGGTTTGCGAAATGTTATTTTTATTTATTATTCAAATGATCTTTGCAAAACTCGAATAGAAATTAATTGGAACCGACCAGTTATATTCAAATAGGAAGATCATAATATAATAATAAAACCATAGTAGGACTTTGATACTGTAATAATCGCTGGTCATACGGCCTTGGGCACGTCTGCGGTACACAAAAGTGGATTGTACGTTTAACGTTTTTTTTTTTTTTATTTCGTCGAGAGAAAGATGACGCTCTCGTTAGGGAAATTAAGTAGAAAGTTTTTTTTAATAATATATATATATATATATATACATATTATAATACACTTTAGCTAATCTACAATTTAATGTTTATACCGCGCAGGTACGATTACGGTTGTTTATTCTGTCAAAACAGTCTTGACGGAGATTCAAGAAGTGAAATAGATTGAGCTGATACCGCGTGGATGCGATTTTTTAAGGATACATCAAACGAAGAGACGGTACAAATTATAATGTACCGAATTCACATTATCTTAATTGAGTTCTTGACATAAACTGTACACTATTTTAGCAACGGAACTCTATCAACGGCGTGGAAAGCCTCCAAACTTTTGTTTTTTATTTCGCATGGCCAAAATAAACCAGATTGGTAGTTATTACAATAATTACATGTTTTCCAATAAATAGGATATTTTTTTTTTTGTAGATAAATGTTCTTTAAAATGTTTAAAGTGAATTTTTAAGTCCCTTTTGCAAAACTGGGAATTCAAACTGTTCTGCCAGCTGTACACATTACACACCCTTTTTCCGTTTGGTCACAACATAATGATTTAAAGGTATCATTTCAAAATTATTATATTATTATTATTAAGACCGTTCACGTTTTATTAGAACAAACAGCGTTATCGCACATCGTGCGCACGACACTTATGGTAATGAATTATATATTAATTGTACTTTCTAAGAGTGTAAAATATGATAATTGGCGTGCCATTAGCTAAATGTTTACTTTTAGATTCGGCGCGTTGCTGATAAGGTGTTTTATTTTATCACAACCCTTGTGCTTGTCTTATTAGTTATGATTTCATCTAGTGGCCGTTAACCTCCAATGACTCTTTACCATCTCACAAATAATTAATACTCGAGCGGACTAGCCTAACCCATATTTTAATGGTACACCCTGGACATTGTAAGTAGGTACTTACTATATCCCACGCTGCTGAAACGGTGAGTAATCGCTATAATATTTTGCCGGTCTGCTGGCTGTTGCGTTTACTTATACTATTCTGCAACTTACTGACACGGGCGGCTATAAACCTAGGAAAAATAGAGTGAAAAACGCAATAAACGACCTCCGTGACATTGTTCGTGATCCAATAAATCTTTTCGGACCTTATCATGTTGCCCACCCGTGTACGGATAGGTATTGCGGTAATATAATATACATAATACACCAGTATAAGATGCTAAAACCGTCACTTGTTGCGTTTGTGACTCAATTGTCGTTAAAAACGATTTGACGGCCAAACACATGTGACATTCCGAGTGCGGAGTTTTATCCTTCTGACAAATTATTGTCCAAAAAATACCAACTTAGTTTGTCGATTTTTAAAATGCCCAAAAGGGAGGGAATACATACCTGTTTGGTTAGGTGTGATATGTGAATAGATACTAACAGTCACGTCCAAGTCATGTTTACAACAGCTAGAGTTTTTATTGAAATACTTTGTACAGAAACATAAATGGACAAGTCAGCGAAATTTCCTTTTATTAAAACTTTTCCTTGTTTTACAAATTAACGATCGAATTGATAAAAACCAAAAGGGTACAAGTTTTTCATCGTACAACTATAGTATATTTTTCCAACGAGACCTTTTTCATCAAGTTTTGAAAGGGATATTGAAAAAAAAACCGTTTTAACCTAACCGAACCTAACCTTTTTTTTTTTTACACGCATCCATAGTAGACCTAACCTAACCTAACCTAACGGAAATTCATCACAATATTATTGCAACCTCAATGCTATTTTACTTGAGCGCAGTGGTCACTCCGATTCAGAATGCTTTTCCAAGACGATTCCTATAGCCTTTTGGCAAAGTGGCTGTCGCGACTTCCAATATTAAGTCTGCCAGAATCCTATTCTCAATTATCGTGTTGTCCAATCAAACCGACTCGCACGAATGCCGAGACCAAACACTTGGCGAGGTTAATTTCAAGAAGCGTCGTGTGCGATTGGGTTTTCTTAAAATTTTCTCCGACGGCATAGAGGTATTTAAATTCACCAGACACACGCGTAGGCGGAACCGTTTGTCTGGTCGCAAACCGTTCGTTCATTATTGACATTATACTTGGCGACGGACCGCGATTGTGTTGACGAAAGTGAAAATAATATCATCCGTGACCGGAATCCAACGGCGTTTGAGTACCTCGATTGCATTTGGCCGGTAACACGTCACTTTTGGTACACACACGCGGACAGGCGACGCGATTTCGATAATTACGTAAAAAATAACAAAAATAATAACAAGACCACATAATATATTTTTACAACAGACAGGGCGTACTGAAGAAAGAGCACGTGTCAAAAAAAAATACCTATAACGCGTCTTGATCTCGGACGTTTTGGAGAAAGCACCGCGCGACGGTTTCAATAGACCAATAGACAAACATATTGTACATTAATTTAATAGTCGTCGTTATCAGCTATACTAATACAACATTATAATACCGGCTAATGGGACGATATCGTTTATCATGTTCTTCGGTGCAAGGACGAGGCGGCGGACCGACCAGTTTCACGGTCCATTTCAAACACCGCGTTGTGTGCACAACAGATACATTACGGTTTCAACGGTTTTATGTAATTTTTTTGGGGATCTTTTTCCGTTTACATAAACTGGTTTGTGCTTCGTTCGGATGCGATTTCCTTTCCTAGTTAATGTGTGTATAATATTATTATGTCTGCACCGTCGCTGTTGTTTTGTGAACTAATTGAAACGTACACACACGCGGCATTTAATTACCGAAAACAATGAACGGGCCCGACGTGGAAACCGCGTATAATTGGTGTACACATTATTATGTTATATTATTTAAAAGCGGATAAACATCTTCTCTGGACACGCGATTGCACATGCACACATCGTCCGCCGGAACTTATGTATTTCCGCCTCGGTCGCAGAATCTTACAAAAAAAAAAAAAAGAGGAGAGAGAGAGAGATACTGTATTCTTATCACATTACGTTCCCTTTTAAGTTTTAAGCCTCATACATAATAGTAATAATTACTGTTACACGAGCAAGTACGTACACAGTATTGGTAAATAAACACATGGTAGACGATGTTATAACTTTGGTTAGGGTCTAGCACTAGCTTAACTTAGTGCCAATGCTAATTAAAAATATCTTTATTGATGACCAGACTCAATGTGTATTAACGTATTGCGCTTTAACGTTAAACCCGTACATTAGAGTATCTACTTGGGTATTTATTACCTATATTATGTTAGAAATAAACCGTTTGGAATTGTACTTCGATTACATCACAACTCGGGAGCGGCAGAACATTTGTTATTATTGAATAGCATTGCCACGTAGAAATTCTTGGCGAACATTTGTGTGTAAGCCGAATGAAAATATGAAGAAAAAAAAATCTCACCGGATAACGTTTGTTTCCGGTGTTTTCCCATCAAACACCGCCGACAGTGTTGGGATTATACCGACGAAAGCGAGCCTACTGTGCATGCTACACTCGTATGGTCTGTAAATATGTTGTTCCTTTATGTTGTTGAATAGGGCACGTCTTACTGAAAAAATATCTACACGACCACACACAAATACAGCTGGACTGTAATTATTATTGCCCTTAAACACAGTTCGCGAATGAGATAGTTTTTTTTTTTATTTATCTTATTCCATTTGAAAACGGGAAACAACTAAATAAATGCTCCGTATTATCGTTGTTTTCACTATTATGATCCTGTCTGGGTAATTACAACAACCTCGAGCGCAGATTCGTTTTCCAGAATCCAATAAGTCTTTTTTACCAACTATACACCACAACGTGTAGGGAATAGAAATTACTGGAAACCAATAGTGGTCGGCACAACACTGCAAGTACAGGCAATTGTAAATAATTTGTTTTTAAAATGATTTTGTGCGTTCGACGGGTCTGAACAGAAAAATCATTATGTAGCAGCACAATATTATTATTGTATATTGATTTTGGCAAGACGAACCGCTCACGTACAATAGTGGTACTTATTGTTGTTTTGTCCGGACAGCTATAGAAAACACAACCGACAAATGAGAAAGAGCTGTTTGCTTTAATAGTAACTAAAAATAATTGACCAATTAAATTAAAAAAAAAAAAAAAAATTAAATTAATCATTTCCATACCGTCGTAGCAGCGACGGGCTTTAACTTGTTAGCATATTAAATCGTTATTATCGTTAACAGCTATATTTGTACACAATATCTTATTACGGTTATATTTTATAATAAAAAAACTAAATAATAATAATAATAACTAAATTCTTAGAGAAGGAAGTGTTTGTATATTCACTATTACTAACTGACATCATTTCTGCGGCACATTCCGTCCGCACGTGTAGGTTTCACAACATCGTGTGCGTTGTTTAATTAAATTATTTTCGAATTGTCTTATTTGGTCAAAACACGGTCTGTTCACTGGTGTGTGCATAAGCATCGTGTCTACATTAGTATCGCGGGTTTATCGCATCGGAAGATCTTCGGTCGAGCGCCGTTCTGGATACAGTAATAATTCAGTCCCGTACTGGCGGCTCTTATGGGGGGGGGGCGCTTGCTTTAGCCTACATGGGCGGGCAATTGTATTATTTTTCACTTCATCATAGTTCCTAGAGGTTTTTAGATTGCCGGTTAAAAATCTTAATAATAATAATTGATTTAGTCTTTCGACTGTCCGTACTAAAAATAAACAGATTAATGCAAACTCGAATTATTTTTCAACTAACTCACAAATACGTCTTGTAACAACGAAATAATAACTTAATTTAAAAAAAATATTATTAGAATTTATTTTATTAATAAATGTACTCACAGTAAACGTGCAGATTGTTGTTCTTATTGTAAACGATTGTTATTTTTCCATGATCGGAAAATAATAGTAGTAAATACACGAATATTTTACCCCGCTGTACATCAATACCACGAAAACGTCATAAATTTTGTTTTGCTAAAATAAAATGTTTAATATTTTTGTACCTATTAGATTTTATTAATTATTATGGAGCTATAGGAAAGTGCCAAATTTTATCCAATTAAAGACAAAAATGCGAATTTACTTTCTCAAGTGTCTAATCAAACCGATTTCATTTTTTTTTTTTGTCATATCAAAATTTACTATTTTCTCTAGGTGAATAATTAAAAGGCCGATTTTTGTTTTTTTGACATTTTTCTATAATCATTAGTATTTTTACAGTTTTTTTCTATCTTATTTTCTAATAGCTTAATTAAAAAACGGTCTTTTAGCCCCTCCATAGAAACGTTTTAAAATAGATAATTGTCTTGGCTTTAATATAAGATAATAATATACAGGTAGATAGAATTCATACCCACGCGGTATAATGATTTGAATTTTCTATTAAACTAAAATATATAGAAAGTTGGTTCTAAGCTCATTCGAAAGAACTTGTCAAGAAGATACAAAAAATATGAATTTAAAAATAAATTATTGAAGTTTATTTATTACATTTAAAATTATTTTGTCAATTTTAGCTATTTTTCAGATCTCCGAAACCGATGAACGGATTTTGTTGTTTAGGGTCTTATTATAATAACCTTGGCATGTAAAAGTGCAGTCAATAATTTCAGAACTTAGACAGCTAATTCAGTAAAAAGGACCGTTTATAAGAAAATATTTAGTGATGAGAACTAACAGGGTAAAGGGTGACTATTTGTCAATAACTTGTTTTTAATCATACATTACTTGATAACGATACATTTCTCTACTTATATTTGTTTTAAAATTGTCCTTAAATTTTTTTTTTTTTAAATATTGAAAAAAAAACTAATAATCATCCATCCTAGAGCATATTATTGTAAATACAAAAATCACTTGTATCGTTTTGATTTTTACCACTTCGACCAATAGTTTTAGTCAAGTTATCATTATTTCTTTAATACAGCGTAGTGCGTATGAAGCCTCTCATAAGCTTTCGAAATTAAACTAATAAAAACAAATAAATTAAATATCTCTCTCTCACTACAACCGAGTTAATTATTTGAAAATCATTACACTTTCACATTGTTCAATGGCCATCGTTTGGTCTTAACTAAACCCATCGATGATGATAATTGTCATTAAAACGAAGTAACCTAAGTGTTTATGAACGTATGAGACGTTTATAATGCGTACCGCTTTGATGGGAACCGAACCTAATCGGTGATCGGATTCGTGCTTGCTGTTTGTTGTCTGTCTGTTGACATTTATCATTCGATCGCTTTATTATTATCAGAATAAATATAATAATATAATTATTATTACAACAGAAACCGGTCGCGTTGTGAAGCAGTAATAAAATATGTGTTGAACGTGCGCACAAAAAAAAAAAAAATCCAAATAAAACCCGGAAAAACGCATCCGGTTACGACCGACCGCGCGGTTACCTACTCGAATTCATTACACAATTAGTCCGCATAGTAATAGTATTACACTACTATTATACACGATACAAACATGTATGTATTATTAGATATTTCTGGCTGAAGTCTATACTACACAATATATATTACTATAATTACATGGTATGCGCGTTACACTTGGGCCTTGGCTGTTTGCACACTACAAGCCTCGCTGCGGGTCCGCTATTGATATTATATTTATTATAACTAAATACTTTGGCCGCCGGCTTATCGCGGTAAACCAGTCGACTAATTGTTGCCCCGAACTGCGGACATTTTTAGCCTAAACGGAGTACACACTTAAGTACACCGTGCACGACCTATTGAAACCGTTAGACCGGTGTACAAAACGTCTGGCGAGATTGCCCTTGCTTGGTTTACTTCAGTCCAAGTTCGACGCACTCCCAAGTCGTAGATGTAAGCTAAAAACTGTACACACAAGTTGCATAACGGTGTGTCCGCTAATTCCAACCCGCGCACAATGAACGGAACCAGCGAATTCGCACAGGTTCAGTTCCTCTGAAAATAGAAATCTGTTTTTTGCCAATCTGAAAAAAACACTCACGGGCTTACGCCATATTCACATAACTCTTGAGCAAATCGGCCGGTCCGGGTTTTTTTTTTCCATAAAAACTCAAAACGATATTTCTGTTATAACTGTAAATGCTGACCATCCGAGAAAATCTACATTATTGACCCTCGCCGAGTGCTACTCGTTAGTTTTAACTACTCAACTTTCTAGTCTCAACGGAACGACGCCGTTTGGTTGCAATGGTTTCTTCTGGCGGATAGAAAATTGCTACTCAATTTGGATAGCTCAAGCCTGCTAAAATTAACTTATTCGTGTACTCGGACGTTTTCTAACCTGGTTTAGGTGTGGGATAAGACATAGAAAAACTAAATAAGGTAAATATGGAAAAAATTACTTTCTTTATTGATATTTGGAGAAAAAAAATAGTTTTATTAAAATTATATAATATTACAAAATACAAAAAAAAAAAATAAAATAGTTTAAATAGATAATAATATTAAATAATATATTTTATAATATTAAGCTTAAATGTAATAACAAAAAAAAAAAATATTGCACTTCGTTACACGTTAACGCTACGATCAAACTAGTTTTATAATATACTATATTAAGTTTCACTACATAGAAATACATAAATTAAAAACAATTGTATATTTGGCTCGATTATCCCCCCTTCCCCCTCCCTTCGGTTTTTACCTTATACATTTATGGGATATTATAATAATTTATTATTGTGCGGTCACGCGATTTGTTTAAGCGACGGCTGTGTTGTTTCGTTTGAGTATTTTTGATTTTGGCAGAAGCTGACACTTGAGAAATATTACCATAGTGTGGAACAGAACGAAATCTACTGAAATCCGTTTTTGAATTTTAATTGTGGAAGTAGCACAATTTTGAAAGCAACCAAGACTTAGGCAGGCGCGGACTCGCTTAAAGGACTTATTCGTTATTTTTATGTACACGGGCGAAGATGGTGCGCGGACAGGCTCACGTGTAATAATCACCGTATAACTGCCCGTTGTCGGTTTCGGGTTCGTACTTGAGCAAAGTTATGGGCGTGGGCGAAGGCGACGGCCTGTCCGAAGCGGCCGAAGTGGAGTTGTCGGCGGGGAACAGGACGGGCCCGGATTTGGCGACGAACGCCGACACCGTGGACGACGGCGACGGGAGAAGAGGTTCGGCCGACGGGCCTGCCGCCGGGTAATAGTAGTATTTAGGGGCGGGATAGTAGTGCTTGGGCGAAGGCGCCTGCGGGGCGGGCGAGTAGTACTTTGGCGACGCGTACGCCGCGGCGGCGTCCAGGCCGTTGTTGAGGTACGCGATGTAGTCGACGGACGCGACGGCCTTTTGGTGCTGCTGTTGCTGCACCTGCTGCTGCGGGTAGTAGCGGTTTAGTGGCGGCGGGTACTTGGACGGCGGTGACGGTTTGAACGCCGCCGGCTGCTGGTAATGGTGTCCGCTCGGGTGGACGCTGTGGCCGCTCTTGGTCACCACCGCGTTGAACCCGTTGTGGCTGTCGGCCGTGTAGTCCACCGTCCTTATGCTGCCGTCCGGTTCCATCAGACTGTACGAACCTTTGACGACGTCGCCCTCGCGGCGTTCCCATTGGCTCTTCAGATCACCCGTGTGCAAGTCCTTGACGCCGTAGTTAAAATGATAGCTGGGCACGCTCTGAAAATACAAACATTCCAAACACTTTGATTTCGTTTATATCATAAATTATTTACTAATACGACTAAATAAATCATAAACGGTCTGAATCGTCGACGCCTAAACGCAGGCCCGGATTTAAGGGGAGGGGGGCATTAGAGATGTGTATAAACAGGCTATAATGGTAATTTTAATAATAATTTGAAAGTAAAAAATTAATAATTGCTTAATTAAAAAACAAAACCACAAGAGTAAATTTTGTAAGATTATGATATTTTGAAATGAGTTACTTACGAGTAACCCGAATTTCAGACATATCGGTTCTATCACTTGATAACTCGTGTGTCATAATATTTTTAGCCTATAATATAATCGTCGAGTTACGTTGTTTATGAAATTTGCTCTAAAAACCCAGCTGTGTATATATATTTGATAAAACTGATATTTTTCAGATTTCCTAGATTTAGGATTCGATTGAAACGCGAAAACTATACACGCTGTCCCGTTAGAAACGCCAACACGTTTAGAATATAATTATTATAATTACATTATCGAAACTGGTTTTGGGCCGTAGACAATAATATTACACGGCGAGAATTTGGTTGCTTAATTTGTGTAGCTTATAGGGTTTTCATACGATAAAACACAAGAAATACGCCCTCGTCCGTCAGGTCAAGAATAAGTTTATTATTTTACCGGACTAACTGCCGGGAACTATTTCCAAGGGCCACGATTATCGTGTGTACAATAGATCACTGATCAGTATGATTATTTCGCAGATAGGCTACTAATCGGGTCGACGATGATAATGTAATTATGATCGACTGGCCGCAGAGTAATATTATCAATTATGATCGATGGACCGAATTACAGTGTTTGGATCGTGATTGAAAGCCGTATGAGAAAATATTGTTTCAAACAACAGTGGGAACAAAAGAATCCTTCGAGGTCTCTAGGAGAAGCCTTGGTAACGTGGACGCGACTAAAAGGATGCTTAGTGCGCTCAGAATTTTCAAAAAACTAATTTATAAAAATAATTATTTTTTATTGTATTATTTCTCCGGTCATGTTGTTTTGCGTTCTTCTGCTTCTCCAACGTTCATCGCTGTTACCTAGACCTTATTTATCTGCAATCTTCATAGCCAATGGGGCAGAGTCGTTTTGGGACAGACGCTATATCAATCTAGTTAGGGACATTTTGGGTACGTTGACGATGACTTATGGAAATTTGTCAATCTCTCGGCGAAATTTATCTTAGATTAATTTCGCTCGCCTCCGACTAGGTTTTGGTCTAATCGACTGCCATTCGCGACAATTGCAATAGTAATAAAAAAACAATTACAATAACCGCGCCTATATATGGCGGCCAACACGGTATGGCCATACGACATTGTCATATTATTATTGCACGCGATCGTGAATTACTTGCAACCAGAGAAGAATAGGGAATTTTAAAATGGAGAAAAATACACACCCTCGTTATGAAAACAATAGGTAGCGTGCTGTACACTGTACTCTTATGAATATTATAGGCTGTGTTAAACTGTGCTGTTTTATATTGTATCTACTACTTACATAATGGTCGTCCGAATCGTGAACGGAATGACCCGCACGTACCGCCGACAAGAGCAACACCAGTAGACACGGTACGATGACCACCGGTCGCCCCATCGTGGTCGTGGTCGTGGTCGTCATATCGTTGGATGTGGTATAAAATACGCTATGCTGAGCCCTGCAACAGATAAAACCGTAATGTGATTATTATTATTATTATTATTACTGTAGTGTGTATTAAAAAATGCACTAAGACGGTCACGGTCTGTTTGTCGTGTCGTCCGGACCGCACGCATGTGTACGCGACGCTACACAGATGAAGTCGGCGCGATAATAATAAGTATAAAGTGTATAAGTAATAAGTGCACAGCGGCCGCGACGACGGATTTATTAAGTTTTTGTTTCTACGTTTCTAATATGTGTGTATTGTAAAGCGTGGGTACAGCGCAATAATATATAAGGCACGGGTCGTGATCAGATAAAATCCCGTTTGGTCTAGTTGTTTTTTTTTTTATTGGTTATTATTTTATATAATCGTCGTCTCGTCTGAGAAAATAACATTTTTCACTCGTTCGTCGATGAGCTACTCTCGCGCTAATTAATAATAAAAAAGGACATGGCGGTCAAGCTCATCATCCATAGTGACGATATTGCCAAGGTGTTTTGGGGGCAATCCCGGAGGGTCGCCATGGATAACAATGCAGAGGAATCGTAAGTACACTTCTGCGATATGTTGGCGAGGTCGGGTAAGGTCAGAACTCGAAAAACGATTCGACCCCGGTTCGGCTGTTTATCAGATTTGTGAAATTTTCAAAAAAACTCACGACTGAACGATGGATCCTAACTTAACCGACTCGAAGATTTCCCATTCGAACGTCACGTTTGAAAATTTCGCAAAACGTTTTTTTTATTTTTTTCTGCTATAACGACCTCGGTACGACGATAAACCAAAATGGGTCTAACCAAACACTGTAAGACCGCCAAGAACAATGCAAGCCGGCGCTACCTATATTATTATGAATATATTATACTATGTATATCAGAGCAGCTGAGCGTACCGCATGTTCTTCGGCTGGCCGGCCAGCGGTTTCGGCGTGTATAAGTGTATAATTATTATTATTAAAACCGTATGTTACATTATATGTAGTCATTATATTGTGCCTTGTTTCAGTTCTTTTTTTCCAGCGCAGGATCTTGCGCAACCCACACATTATTGTCTTCAACGTTTGTTTTCATTATGATGATAATAATAATAATTCTGGTACGTTATAATATTTTGTTTGCGTCGCTGATTTGACCCAGATCGAGTAATTATGACGAACGCCAGCTCCGAGACAGCTCGACGTTGTATTGGGGAAAAATTAAGTCCATTGGTAAAACTATTTGAACACAATAGAAACACATTTAATATATTTTAGCACATTTTTCTTAACGACTACTGAGCCCACCAGTCTTGAAAAGCTGCAGAAGCCAGAATGCAAAAACAAATTAAATAATGTATTAATTGGAATAAAAAAATATCAATCAATCAAATAATTTTTTTATTCGAATAAACTAACAAACAAAAATTCGAATATATTTTTATTTTAATCATTTTTTCAGTCTAGTAATATTTTATTGAAATCAAAAATGAATATTGCCTCACAACACACGCTGCTTCTTAAATAACTAACATAGACATAAAGAATGATGATTTGCTTAGACAAGATAAAACAATGTAACGGAACAACTAATCTAAAATTAATATAAATAACTCGTTTTGCCAATTATTTAGATAGAATTTTTTTGGCAGATCAGAAGTCATTTGTTGTTGGTAATTTTTTTTTGGGATGATTTTTGTGTTGTTTTTCAATTGCAATGTCCGCAGTTTGTGTGTTTCTGGGCTGCCTTCGTTAAAAAAAAGTCTTTTTCGCAGGTTTGCCGGCAACCACCGCGCCGTGCCGTCTCGAATCGATGGGTTATTTTTTTAGAGTAAAAAAAAAACTATAGCAAACATCTCACATAACAACAATGACGGACAAAGTGTAATATGTAATAATTACATGGCGTTTCGGTCGTTTTACGGAGCCGGTAAGTACTGCAGTGTATTATGTATTGTACACTATAATATTATAGTGATGTTATTTTTATTATTATCTTCTCCGATCTGTGATGAGCACATGACAATGTACGGACTGCGGCAAGCATAAAAAATATTACATTCAACGAGGTGTCGGTGACATCCGGGACGATAAATATTGTTATGATTATTATTATTATTATTATTATTAGAACTACCGAAAGAGGTGAAAGCGACCCTCTGCTCATCGTATGTGTACGTAGTGTGTACACTGTAGATATTATCATAAAAAATGAACGATAAACAAAGCGACGGTTAAAATTTGTATAGCGAAGAAGAAAAATTTCCAAATAATCATTCGGGAGACGCGTTTAACGACTGACAATAAAACTTAATGAGCATATATTATAACGCAGTGCTAGCGTTCGATTGTGAATCCGACCGTTACTGACCAGAGCAGTTTTCTCCACTCGGATAATTTACCGGACGGGGTGACTATGTTAATACACGACTAGCAATCGTTTATCTTGTGTACGAGTGGTTTAAAATATTTGGTCATGACTTTGGACAACGGAAGTCTAAGCCGTTCGACCGTTTTTACTTTTTGCACGGGTCATCGTCATAGTCATAATATAGTCGTATGAAAGTTTTCTGACTTTGCATCTTCTCAGGAATGTCGAACAAATATAATAATAATAACAATATTTGAATTAGTATACCTACACCTTGGGGGTAAACTACATCACTGTTTATTATGGAACGTCGTGAATAACCAAAAACTATCCTGACATGTGTTTTATAATAATTATTATCGTCAAAAAGAGAAAATTTGAAATTTTCGTATGCGATCTGCAAAATTTGTACACCGACATATGAACATACTTGTTTATTTGGATGTAAGCGAAATAGCTAACAAAATCGATAATTGGAAATCAAAATTAAAGGGGTGTGAATGGATAGTATTTTAAACACTGATTTTTATAGTAAATTTATATTTTCTTCTTAAAGAATTGACACGGTACATTGATAGTATAAATTTAAGATTGGAATAAATAATCTCAAACTGAAATAAAAATCACGTTTTAATAGTAATAATCAATGACCTGGCTATCAGGGTAAAGTACCGGGCAAAGTCACATTTTACTAACAAACAATTTTTTTTTTCAAAATTTATTCTCCAGCGTCCGAATTATTTTACACAATATAAACAAAAGTATAAAATACATTTTTATTGTCTGATTGAGAGTTACTCTTTCTGGAATTAACAGACTTCGTTTAACAACTAAGTAAAAAAAAATATGTTTATTAAATGTGTTAAACGGATGTCCGATTATGGAAAATATATTTAATTTAAAACAAATCATAAATAATATTATGATAAAACTTAGTTACTCAAAAAGTAAAAACGTGGCAAATTTTAGGCTAAAGGATATTCTGAAGAGGCATATTTTTTAAAATTATACATTTAGAACCTATTGTCTATATTTTCCGTAATACAGAAATAATAATAATACTTTCAGTTATGGTTATACAATGTAAACTGTACAACTGAAATTCCGAGGGAATACAAATGAATTTTGGCCAACTATCAAGAATTTCTAGTTATCGAAAATATGATGCGGTTTTTCACGTTAAAAATATATTGTTTACCTTTTAAATATTGTAAATCAGTTTTCATTGCAAAATAGTGTAGACTGTAAAGTATTTGTTCGAATAGCAAAACACTCTTAATGAAATTCGTCCAAAATTTGTTCTCAAATTTGTTTTAACTTTAACTACACCAAAAACTGATAGACCAAAATGTGATATTTATAGTTAATAAAATATCGAAGATAAATATTAGTTTACCCACTTGTAAAATGTAATATTTAATTAATAACAAACCACTTTACCTACGTTATATTATTTAAACATTAACTTTTTTTTGAAAATTGTGGATAACGTAAAAGAAATTAACGTGTAGGTACTTGCAGTAAATACTGTCCTCTTTCGAAACTTCTACTTACACTATACTAAACAATTCTAGATATTGGTATAACTGCCAATTATTATAAAGCCTCGAACAAAGGATCGTCAGCTGAATTTAACCAACCTTAGGTGTTATTTAAATAGTACAAAATTCTTACCGGTTTTGCACGGCTGAGTAACGGTTAGGTTAGGTATCTAACTAGAACTATCGACATGTACACGCGACGTCCAGTTGACTTCTAAGTTAATAAAACCGTGTTAGAATGGTTGAAAAATATCACTAGTTACAATAAAATAAAATGTTTAAAAAAAATCACAATGCACAGTCGTAGTGGACGTTTTAAAATGCTTTGAACAAACGAGCTGCAGACTTGATATACTTCCGATTTCACTAGATTCGTTTCTTCCCGTGTCTCGCTCTCCCTCTCTCGCTCTCATTCATATTATTTTCGTTTACTCGTTGGAATGCCTACTTTTTATCCCCGTGCTTTGTTTTACGATACACAGCCCCCCCCATTCCGACCAATGAGAACTATAGGCAAACTGAAATATGGTACTCTAGATACAATAATTTATACCTAGAGTTGGTCGCTCCCAAACTATCAATATCAATAAATCTGTATTACTATAAACATGACTTCATGGCTGTTTTAGAACCTCGACGAAAATTTAAAAATATTATACTATTAGCCCTTCACTGCATGGATTTTTTTTTAACCATATGCTATAAGTGTACTAAATACTACTTAAAAAAATAAAAATAAATTTTTTTTGAGTTTTGGTTTCATGGAAAACGCTAATTAAAGAATTTGGAACATTATGGAACATTGTGCATACAAAGATGTATAGCATGAGCAGATATAAACAGTAAATACAATTGTTCCATGTATGGAACATTATGCAGTGAAGGGTTAGCCCAAGTAATGTGTAATTGACGACCTAATGAATTTACATACTTAAATATCTACCAAACGTACTCCACTACTATAGGACGAAGTCTCACGAGGCAAATTACAGTTAAGTTTGGTTAGGCTTTCATTTATTCAAATTCGAATTCAATTTTTTTATAAAAACTTTTAGAAATGACCAATATAATTAGTATTTTATCAGAATTTTGTACTATTATTATTTAATACAATCATTTTGTATGATAACTCTTTAATTCGAAATTTGGTTTAAACAACTACAAAATGCAAAACAAACATTAAACAAATTAACGATTCAAATTAAAAGTGTTTTTAAATGCAATAGTTAATGTGCTCAAAGACTACTTTTGCAAGTGGGAACTTTTAAAGTAAAAATGTACTAATAAAAACAACAGCTTTAGGCTAGTAAGAAAGAAAAATTCAAAAGAGAAATACATTTCTAATTGCGAATAATGTGTTCGCACATTTCTCTCTTGAGTAATATCGAAAAGTGTATCGATTATTTTGCACACAATAACAAACGATTACATAATAATCACATAGATATAAATTGAGTTTTGTTTCAGGTCCAATTCAATTTCATTTTCAATTACCCGATCACAGTACTATACGTTTGGAATAATATATACTTTTAGAAAATGTATCGACAAAATTCCAAGATTACCTTGTTAGTGTGTTTACTGCGAAAACATAAATCTTTTAAATATCCACAATTGAATGAAGCGATTGATAAGTTGCAACTCGCTGTATTATTCAATTGAAAAAGATAAATTTCTAAACAAAAGTAATCAAAAAATGTTTTTTTTAAATTAAAGAAATTCCCAGAGGATTTGGACCTAAGGAAGATATAAAACTATAACCGTTAAAAAAATTATCTAAATTTCACTGAACTGAATTGCCGGCGATTATTTAACAGCGAAATTGAATGAAGTAAAATCAGAAACTCGGAAATTTTATCGTTATTACTCATACTATAAAACAGACATAACGGTATAATTTTACATTTAGAATAACGATGGAAAAAAAAAATTACAACTTTTAATCTGACGTATACAAAATAAGTTCTCAGCTCTCAATTGCAAAATTTATATTTTGTAATTTAGAAAACTATCCACTTAAAAATTATTAATTATTTACAATTTGAGTAAAAACTCTCAATAGGTAACTCTGTTAGCAGTCTTTATTGTTTTGTAAGTCATTAAAATGGCAAAAAGTAATTACCAACATTCGCCGTTTAAAAGTAATAATTATTGTTATGTGTTTTATGCAATACAATAATCCTGAAATTATAAATATTGAATCCATTCCTAGGTACATAATATTATATATATATATATATATATATAAATAATTGTTAACACTTGTCATTAAATTGTATTTATGAGTTATTCGTACTTGGCATATTTTTGTTTTTTATTTACTTTACTGTTAGTTAACGTAATAAATTGGACTATAGTAATTACTACTGTGATAAACGCAAAGGTGGTGTTTTAAAGAAACTAGGCCTGAGGATGTTCTAGTTATTAATTTTCTTTGTTTTAAACGACTTGTCCAGTAGCATAGGCGCAATTTGGGGGAAGCTTTGGTGTGCTTAGCACCCCAAAATCGTTTAAGATGTTTATATTAAGTTTCATGAGAAAGAGAAACCTTTTCTACTATTTTTTGTGCTGAAAATTGCCATTACCTTTTTAAAATGAAATGGTGCCCCATCGTAATATTTAGCAAAAAGCGACCGATATGAGCTTGTTGAAAAGTCCTGAGGGTGCTCAGGTGATCCAGGCGATGTTCCCATGGTTCACTCGACATCCTCTTCTCGGCCATCTGTTATATGTATAAACATAATATATAATACACTGTAGATGAATAGCGAACTACGACAGCCTCGATCCACTGCTACGCATTACTCAAAGAAGAAGCATGACAACAAACCTTTAACCATTATAATTAGTATTTAATCCACCTATAGGTCAGGTGTATAGCTATACCATTTTGATTCGTGACTGAGTGACGGCAGTCGATATACAGATGGCAAATTACCTATCATTATCTTTTCAGATGAGTGAATTTCGAATAATTTATAAACAATTAGTTAAAAAAACTGTTTTTACTTTTGACAATGACACGACTATTGGCGAGGAAGATTTTTACCAGTCGTGTAGTTAAAAAACCGGTTAATCGAAATCGTGTAAATAGCTATGACGTCTGTATAATATGCTTAGTCTGTATTATGTTTATTTCCTACTAATTTCCGATCAGGATCTTCTGGTGAAATCCACTCAACTTCCATTGAAAATATAGAAACACTACAGGTATAACACTTAAAAGTTAAAATAACATAAAATTGACAATATTAAGATGACGTGAACATTTTTATACTGCATAATGTTAACGAAATGTTTTTTAACATAAATGATAAATTAACTGAATCAAAATGGGACCAATAAAATTATTGATAAAACAGTTGCCAGGCTTGAAGACACAGTACACTACGAAGTACGAACTAATAATTCAATTTGTTTGTGGTGAATTTTTTGTATTTATTTAAGGCGCTAAACAATAAGCAACTAAAATTGCATTTTAGAGTTGTTTTTGTATTATCATGACCTACCATACTTCATAATACCACCATAGATAATATATGGTAACCGTTATGATAGTTTGATGGACGCAACGAATACATAATTATTAACATAGGATTTAGGTGGCCAAAAAATATTTTTTTATTAATATTCATTCATTTCATTAGAAAATTATTAATGATAATAAAGCGGAAACGACTAAAACTTGTTCAAAAGTTCAAAACTGAAGTTGGATTAGCTGGTAGTAGCCTTTGTTTAAAATATGAATCTATATCATATTTTCATGATTTTTATACTGATAAGGCTAACTATACCACCTTAGAGTTGTTTTAAAATTTACATAATTTAAAATTTTCAAGTTATTGAAATTCTCTTTGAGAGGTAAAAAAGTAGGTAAGTTCTTTTCAAAAAGTTGAGGAACATTTTCATTTTTGGTTAAGCTGTATATAGAATCGAATGGTAGTTTTTTAATAAAAAACCAGCAAAGGCCGAAGCTTGAAGTCTTGTTTTAATTTCGTTAAAAATTACACGGATAGTATTTTTTCATCTAGAAAAAAAAACAAAAATTATTTACAGCTTAACTAACCACTTGGCACTTAGGTACAAAACCAATTTAAATGTAAAAGTAACACTAAATAAAAAATAATATATTATATTTATTATATAATAACACATTGAAGGTTATAGAGAAAAAATTCAGTTGATAGTCTTTTAAACACACTACTAATCTAAAATAATAAATTATTATTGAGATTATATTTTAGACATTCTTAAAAAACAGTAATTTTAATTGATTTTAGTTCAGCCAATTGTTAAACACAAACATAGCAGTACATTTTTTAAAATTATTTTACAACGCATTAATGTGTATTATAATATACAAATCAAAAATTTGTTTTAAATTATGATTTCTTTATAATATGTTATCTAAAAAAAAAAATCATTATTATTATTTTTTTTTAACGGACTATAGTTTTTCCTATAAACGCATTCCGCTACAAAATGGAAAACATTTTTTGTTTTAATATTTTACATGTCATAAAAAATATTTGGTGTAGTGAATGATAACACTGGTCTTTTTTTTATAATTTAGCATATCAAAAATAAAAATAAAAAAATTGATTTTGTGACAAAGTTTTATGTTAACACATTAATTTTTTTCACAATGCTTAAATACACTAACTTGTCGCGAATGGTCAAATATAATGCTTAATAAAGTTAATTTTTGTCTAATATGGATTTTTTTGCTGAAGACTGTATTATTAGCTTATAAAATCAATATATTATTTTTTTTACTTCAAATAATTTGTGAAAACAGTTTTTTTGTTGAAGAATTAAATAAACTTGCGCCAAAAAAAAAAAAAATTATGGATTAAAGTAGAACAAAGAATGATACGAATTTTAATCATAATATTATATTAAATCATTAATATGTTTGTAACATCTAATGTTTGTAAGAAAGGGTATTTTTAAAGAATTTGTATTTATTGAATTTTTAAATGTACCTAGCTAAGAAGTTACTTTTTAAAATATACCAACATTCATTCAGAATATAATTTAGGAAAAATAAAATAAATGAAAATTGTAACAACTAACCCCACTTCTTCTATACTAAATTCAAATGAGTTACTTAGATGACTAAATTCCTTTAAGTACATGACGTTGTACTTAATGATGTCTATACCTATTGTCATTCTTTTTTTTAGCGCAGTCTTGAATTTCAATATTTGGCGACAGTGTACCAAAATGATTATACAAACGATCAAAATTCATGTAAAATCTAACTAAAAAACAAAACAAAATGTTTTATTTAAATCCAAATTAATAAATTATATAAAAATTATTATAGACATTATTTCATGATTATAAAAAGTAAAAACGATTTTATTTTATTTAGAATACATTATTTATTACGTTCGGATTTACAAATACAAATAATTAATTATGAAATCAAAGAGTGATAGAACTTAATATTTAGTAATTTGTAAAATAGTAAAATGTATAAAGTTCTTGGTAGAGTGCAATAACGTCAAAACAATTTTTTAACAAAAACAATGTTAAAAACTTATTGTGGTTAAAAATATTCATAACAGGACTTTTTTTTGTAAGTCTTTAAGCTAAAATAATAATAGTTTCCTCGATAAGAATAGCTATTTTTGGAAAACATTATCCTTTATATGTTATAAATAATTCAGAAAAATATTGACAAAACCTAATATGTAGTTTTAAAATAATTGGTATTATAATAGAACTAATCATTCAGTACGACTTCAGTTTGCTCTTTATGTGCAGCTGAACTTGAAGCTTTAGGCTGACCAGGGTTTGTTCAGCTGGCCGCCGGGATAAAAGACAGTAGCAACATAGAAAACAAGTACTACACACAAATATATTTTTCCCTCGTGACAAAAAATAACCGTATTGAAAAAAAGGTTTAAACAAAAACACGAAAATAAAATGTAATACCAAGAAAAGTAAAGTTGTATTTTTTTATCTAGTCCATTCCAACTACTAATTTCTACTTTTGATTCCTCCCATTATTTTTCTGCCTTTATCAAAATCGAGTTGGGAAAAAAATATCTTGGATGGCCAACCATATTGGTATTGGATTGGCTTAAATACGATTCATTAATGAACAATACAGGGTACAAAAACTAGTCCTACATATTTTTAATTGAAAAGCATTTTGATTTCACATTATTGTGTGCTATATTCCAAATTTGTAAATTGTTTATGTGGTTGTGTATTGATGCAGAGAAATGTTTTGCGTGGGCTATTACTCATTTGTCGTTCACATCGATACGAAACTAGAACAATAAGACCTGAAAACCATGAAAAATAACTTACTGTGTGTTGTAACGCGTGTCATAGTACAAAAAAATTTGGGTACATAGGCCATTATTTAGTATTTTCATACTCGTATGGCATTATTTCATACCGATATAAGGTAAATATGATGAAAACAAAATGTTATTGTGTGTTGTTCTTACAAACGAAAATTTAAAGCAAAAAATAAAACCTAACACATTATCGAATTGGAACCCTAAATTTGGGCCCCCGGTGAAAGAGTTCTATCCACGTTAAAAAATAAATTTCCTTATTTAAATTTTTCCAGATACAAAAAAAAAATATATACTACTTAATATAATAGGTTTTCTTGTATATTTATTATATAATAAACATCTGGTTTAAAATAAGTAGAGACGTCGATAACAAGTTTTGAAATATTATTTATGGAGCAGTTGGAATTTTGAGAAATGAAAAATATTGAAAATTCTAAGAGGAAATTTACAACGGTCAAAGTGTACATTCTTCCTATATTCGGGGTTTCCTTAATGAAATAAAAGTTTGACTACATTTCTTGAGAGAATGGAATATGTTATTGCCGGACTATAAATTTATCTTCAATCAATTTTAAATAAACAATTTGTTAAGCAAATTGGTATGAATTCCGTTTAGAACTAATATACGCCTATACTATTAGCTACAAACTACATGTACGAATAATGTTTATTGTATATTTATTATGAAAGTTTTAACAAATTAAAATTTAAGTCATTGCTTTTTAAATTGTGTTGTTTGTGGAATAATTCGTATACACGAAAAAAGAATTTAATATCTACAATATTCAAAATAAGTAAATACAATCAAGTGGCAACCACTTGGTTGTGCTATTCAATTTTTTATGAACTTAATTTTTATTTTTATTTAAAATGTCCGGACCCGGCGTTGCCCGAGATTTAGTCTGCCAGGGCTGAATAAAATAATTGTCATTCCCCCATTCCTACCCACATCCCCATCCCCACCTTCATCCCTATTCCTCATCTCTAATCTCTAATCTCCTATCTCTTATCAGACAACAGCGTTTTTGTGGCACTTTTTTCGGTTATTATGTCTTCCTCTTATTCAAGGGTCTCAGTCTCGGTCCCAGGTCCCATTAGCCTAATCCCCTCCTTCTCTAAAATCCTTGAAAAAATCATAATCAAAAGAATCTATCCAATTATAACCGAAAAAAATATTATTCCAGATACCCAATTTGGTTTTAGAAACAATCATTCAGCCCTTCACCAAGTACACAGAATTGTAGACAACATTGCTTCTTCTCTAGAAAAAAAATATTTTTGTTCAGCCGTATTCCTTGATATAGCACAGGCTTTTGATCGTGTATGGCACACAGGCCTGCTCTACAAAATTCGTTTCCTTCCCACTCCTCTATATCGTACCTTAAAATCTTTCCTCTCACACCGTACTTTCCAAGTGCGACGCGATGGTGAGCTTTCAAATACTTTTCCTATAAAAGCTGGTGTTCCACAAGGTAGCATTCTCGCTCCTACCCTTTATAATCTATTTACTGCCGACATACCTCATTCAAACATCACTTAGCCACTTTTGCGGGTGACACCTGCATAACTTCTTCCGACCCAGAAATGAATTCAGCTATTAATAAACTGCAAATACATCTTAACGTGCTAGAAACCTGGTTTAATGAAAATGAATCATCATATATTATTATTATTCACTTTAGGACTCAAAGTTAGTCCTCCATTAACTCTTAACAACGATATAATCCCAATAGAAAACTCTGTTAAATACTTAGGCATTCATCTTGACAAGCGACTAACCTGGGCTACTCACATTAAAACTAAAAAACTATCTCTTAAATTAAAACTCCATAGCTTAAGACATCTTCTCCGTCCAAACATTTCTCTTAACAATAAAATCCTCCCATACAAACAATTTATTCGTCCTGCAATAACCTACGGCATCCAAATTTCCTACTATTCCTGTTCTTGCATCCACTCATTATAAAAAATTCCACTCTACCACTATAAATCACCCGAATCCACTGATATCCAATATTTCTTCTCTTACTCTTCCAAACAATCCTCCTCGTCGCTTAAAACGAAATTGGTCACGCGACCTTCTCAATAACTAAAAAAAAAAAAAATTTAAGGAATTCAAAACAATTATAATTATGTAATCAAGTCTAGTTGAAGTAATGTTACTGGACACCCCCATCTTTCACATTGTCCTGTCATTGTATTATATTTTTTTCAAATTTACTTATTGTAACTAATATTATATATTGTAAATATAAAATAAAAAGTTATCTGATAATAGATTATGCCGAATGGATTATTTAATTTAAATCACACTTATTGTAAAAATGAGTCAGACGATGGAATCAAATTCATTATATTACGACCATTTATTGTACGTATTACTTGATATCACATTCCAATAAAATAATTAAACAGGATCTTCTTCACTCTTACAATAGGGAAAAAACCAATCATAAAATTTGATAATATTGTAACTAATTACTTATGACTTGCGAAAACCTTATCTTAACATTGTCTTTGTCTGTAATAATTCCCAATAGGGGTCGGTATGCATAATAAAATATTATGTTTGTTTTACGGGCAAGGCAGAAATTGTAAGAAAAATATAACACGATTTTGCACAAATAATATCTGTTTTTTTGAGAAAATTTTCAACTATTTGTTTTAATCTTGGAATATTCACAAAACAAGCACACTTCATTCCCTTCATATGTCTATTCAATTCGTATATTCAAGAGTTGTTTTTTTGGGTTAAACTATCATTTTCGAATAAAAAAAAAACAACAACATAGGCGCCCACCAGCGAAGAAAGCACCAAATATTATATATTTATATTAAGTAAACACACTAAAATCACAAAAAAAGAGTTTTAGGCGCAATTTAAAAAAATGCGACTGTGAAGAGTCCTAAATCTCGCTATAAAAAGGCAAACTGTGCACAGACTGTATTAGTGTTTTTTTTTTTGGAATTTCTATATGTTAGATTTATTACACGCCAAATAAGTAAGTAACATTTAAACTTATTCTTCGTAAGACAATGTTTTGTTTTATTTAGGTTTTTAAAAAAAAAAAATTTACAATTTTTTAACTTGCTTAAGTTATTAATTTTTACTTTTAGTTATTTTTAAGAGTGCTATTAACAACTATTGATAGTATTGTATACAATTTATTGAAGTTTTAAATAAAAAATAATTTACCAAAAATGTTATACCGAACCATAACCATTAAAAAAAAAAAATAATCGAATTATTAAATTTAAAATTTTGAACGAAGGAATGGAAGAAATGAAAGATAATACTTTCAATTACATTTAAAATACCTAATTGCATTTTCGCAGCGTTTCTTTTAAGAAACCACGTTTTTTTAATGGCACTTTACTGTTTAAAACTTTGTATGTAACATTTTTTTTTAAATTTAAAAAGGTCATTTAGCTTATTAAGAATAATGATGGGATGCGGTAGAGTAACCGCGTAGAGTTATTTAATTATCAAAAGTAATTATTCAAAACTGGTCGTCGATTAATCATAATTTTTAGAAAATTATTCTTAATAAAATAAGATTTAAAAAAATTTAAATAACCAAAAAATATTAAAAAATAATTAATAAAAATAAAACAGTTATGAGCAAACCCTACGTGTTTAAGTGCAAATGAGTATGAATTAATTTAAAAAAAAATCTTCAAAAAAAAAATTCATTAAAACAAAAGTTAGAAAAAAATAGAAATAAATCTCGGCCACTCTCGTTATTTATTTCTATTTTTTTTTAATAATGAAAAATTTCCCGGGTGGTCACTCATTCTGTATCAAGCAGTAACGGACACAGCTTAACCCCAGATGCCGCGTGGCACACTGCGTCCACACTATGCCCCTGTATTATTTTTAATGATATTCATTATTCACTTTTTACTCCCAAAGTACGCAAAAAATCAAAATTTATCAAGACGTGTTTTATTTTTTTTTAAGTAATAAAACTGAAATACATTTTTTTTTCAGATTTTGAAAAAAAAAAATAGAAATAAATCTCGGCCCACTCCCGTTATTAGACGAAAAGATTTGATTTAAGTCTCTGATTTTATGATAAAAATTTCAGAAATTTTAACAATTACAAAATAATAAAAGCCTTATATTAGACCAAAAGAAGTTAAAAAAAAAATTTGAGTAGGTTAGGCCGATGACCGCGTGGTTTGACTCAGAATGCCCCATATATATATATATATATATATTACACAGCTATATAATTGGCAATGACAAAATTATAATTATTGCGTACTTTTTATTGTTTTAGGTATTTACGATGAAATCAAACACAAGTCTTGTGTTATTTGCAATTGTTTTGTTCAGTCTTAATGTAAGTAAATATAGATTTTGAACGCAATTTAAACTATTTCATCATAAAATCTGAATTTGATCCTATCAGCCAAATATATAGTATAATAAATAAATAAATATATATATATATATATTGATATAAAATATATATAATAAGTAGGATGGACTATAACTAATTTGCAGAGCCTCCATAAGTTCATAAAACATTTATTTTGACATGTCTTTATTGAAGACAAACTACTGCTATACTTTAATACAATGCTGTTTGACGACAGCCAACAAGGTCTTTTATCATACTAATTTTATATTATAATATAGTACTACTATTATATGTGTCTTTTAGATTTCCTGCGCTGATGATGAACCTTCTGATGTTTACGCTTGTGAGCCTACACCTGTACGGAATCTTCGCAGGCGTTTACATGCATTTTCATTTGAAAGTTTTCTTCCGCAAGAGATACGCAACGACCGTGAGTATTACAAAAAAATAATTTCGTTTATTTTTGTCCTATAAGCAAAAAGAAAAAAAATCCGATTGTTATTCTATAAAGATAGCTGATTTTTTATTGTGGCATTTATGACACCTATATTTCTCCAATTTTCAGTTGAACTTAGTAAAACCTGAGCGAGAGAATATTCTTAAAGGTATTTTTCGAGATCAACAAATCTAGTGGATTTTTAAAATGTTTAAAACAGATAGTAGATTGAGACTGATTATGTGTTAAACCAAGACATTTAAATTAATGATAATCTATTCAATAACAAATTTTAGTCGAACTTTCAGTTAAAAACCCAGTTAATCTTACATTGTGATTTTGAATATTTTACGCAAATGCATCAATTATGTTTTGGAGAGTGATTTTATCGACTTCAGTTAGGTTTAATAATTTATAAGACCCGTAACATGTAAAATGTAAATATTTGTAATATGACTGATATTTGCATAAGATAGACCTTAGACCTGTCTAACCAGCTTGAAAACGTTGTTATCAAAATCTTTGTCGATTAAAGTAAAACGGGCATTTTTTCTGACTTGTTCATGTTTTATAAAACTATTAACCAGAACATAGTAAAATGAATCAAAACTGCGCATTTTTTTTAATGGGGTATTTTATTTATGTATATTTATTGCATCTCACAAAAAAAAACGATACCCTGAAATCTTAAATGAAACCTTGTTCCAATCGCTTAAATTTTTATTTCACCGGTTGTTTATATTTTTTTTAGTATTATATATTTTATACATATATATAAACAAATATATATAAGTACAAGCTGTCCCGACCCGGCTTCGTCCGTGTATTAGAATAGACACACAATCAGCCGATCGGAACACTGTATCCCTGTGGTATGAAAACCCATAGGGATGTATTGATAGCTATTGATGCTATTGATAATCATAATTAATCATTTAAATTAATTAAAAAGTAAAAACATGTTCTATCGGATCAAATTGTGAATCTAAACCTTTCTCGAAGCAACTTAATCGCGCACACAAAATTTCATAAATATCTGTCTAACCGTTTAGTAGGAGTCTGCATACTTACACACGAACAGAAGAAATTTATAAATAAAGATATATATATATATATATATTTCAAAATTTTATTTGTTTACAGAACAAAAAAAGCGTACGTTAGGCCTTGCATCTTATCAAGTTGGTATGAGAGCAAGAGAATTTATAAGAAAAGGAAACGTGGACCTTGGTTATACCATAATATTTTACGCAATAAAAGATATATCCATCAAAAACAGTAACATTAGCGTTACAATAAATAAGGTTTTTAATGGCAAACCGGAAATTGTTGAACAATTAATAAAATGCTTAGCCCATATGTTCGTATCAGATGTGTTAAGTTGCAGTAGAAAAGAAATATGGTAAATATATAATTATGACTGAATTTCTAATATTTACTTCAGAAATAAACTATATATTTTGAGTTGTTCTAATTTATGTTGTGTTTTTCTTTAAATATTATCTTTAAACTAATTTTGATTTGAAAAAAATACATTTTTTTTTTGTAAAACAAAAATAATAACACTTTATACAAAAATTGTCTTATATTAAAGTTATAGTTTTTTATCTAAATAAACATTGGTTGCCGATTGCATTTTTAAGTTTATATTTGTATATGTGTCATCTCCTATGTCATCCTAACTTAACCAATCTGAGCGATCTGGGCTGAATTTGTAATATTTACTTCAGGAATAAACTATATATTTTGAATTGTTTTTAATTTATGAATTTATGTTGTATTTTTCTTTAAATATTATCTTTAAACTAATTTTGATTTGAAAAAAATACATTTATTGTTTGTAAAACAAAAATAATAACATTTAATACAAAAATTGTCTTAGTTTAAAATTATAGTTTTTGACCTAAATAAACATTGGTTGCCTATTACATTTTTAAGTTTATATTTATACAAGTGTGAATTCACCGTTAACTATGGTGACCGACTGGTCTAGATGGTCTCCTGTGTCGTCCTAACTTAACCAATCTGAGCGTTTACTGTACATACGAGTTGTCTTTTATGTTGGTTTGGTTGTAATCAATAAAATAACAACAAACTATTAAAATGAAAAAGTAACTATTATAAGGCTGATAAACCTGATTGTTTACTTTATGTATTAGGATGTTTTTGTGTTTCTATGTTCTAAAGATATCAATCATAACACATGAGTATGGAGTTTTATATGGTGAGTGTACCTTATATTGTAATGAACGTCCTAAACATAAAAAGACAACAACTAAATTTTTAATAGTATACCACTAAGGACGTATTTACTTTATCCCTTAGGGGGGGAGCGAATAATATTAAAAAAATAATTGTAAAAGACGTCAGTGTCACATAAACGTATAAATTATTGATCACTACATTTCTATCACACACAAGTAAACCATCCAGGGTAGGGGTGATCACTATATCCCCCCTCCCCGTATACGCCTCTGTTTATTACTTTTCTCTAAGCAGAGCACGTTACATCGTTAGTCTTCAAAGTACAATAAAATGTCAATGATGACCCAGTAATCGGGTAAGTTTCAGCGTATGATAGGTGACCTCATGACTAAAATTAAAGATTAAGGATTCATCGATTAATTAACATAATTAATATTCAGTCGTCGATAAAATTGGCATCGATTAGCTATAATAATTAAGAACAAAATAATAATGCATTTTAGCAAAATAACCGAATACACGATCGTAACAGAATTGCCTATGCAAAACGCCGTATTATTTATACTCAAAATTTATATTAGTACAATATTACTTTCTTGAATTTAAAAAAAAAGTCAAGTATAGGAATTGGAATGAAAAACAATTTGATGTTGATAGCTTTAAGAGCATGTTGCGTCGAGGAAAAGAAAAACGCTACACTTTAATTGCGATAAGATAGATATTAGTCTTAGCTTTAATACAAGATAATATACAGTGGTAGACCGGATTTTATGTGTGTTACGTCTTATAAACGCTTAATTTTCAATTTTCTCTTAAAATATGGGAGATAAAAATTGATTAAGCTCACCTTGGCATGTAAAAGTACAGTACTTTTACATTCTGATTTTTATAAGACATTAAAAAAACAAAAAATAAAGAAAAGTTCAGCTGAAACATCTTTGGTTTTCGACTAAAAAGAAAAAGTGTAGACCCTATTCAACTAAGACCAAATTTATTGAGTTAAGTTTTATGAAATGTATGTGTCATACATTCTCCCCAATGAGAGGCAGGACGAGTCCAGCCTCACATCCCTTTACTTGAAGATTTAACTGTTATAGGCAGGGACGTTTAGTTAAAAAGGATAGGGTGTTAATCGTACGGTAGTACCACCATCTTAAAAAACGGTCCACAACCTTACCCATCTTCCAAAGTAGTGAGCTTACGTTTTCTTGTTTAATAATGACCGTATCCCCTATTTTGAGGCTAGGATGGTCTCTGGTCCATTTGTTTCTGATTTGGAGCGTCTTAAGATAGTCAGCTGACCATTGCTTCCAGAACGACTGATGACAACCACGAAGCCATTTCCGTCGTTGTAGTTGGTTTCGAGGCACTTCTGGAGCTTCTGGGTATGGTATCCCTAGCAACGGCTGGCCAATCAGAAAATGATCCGGCGACAAATAATTCAAATCGTCAGGATCACTTGACATCGGTGTCAGCGGGCGAGAATTCCTCGTATGTTGGCACATGATGGCAGGTTAGGTTAGGGTAGGTTAGGTATGTTGGCACATGATGGCATGAATAGGGCCCACGAAAAGCGTGGGCCCTATTCAACAAAGACCAAATTCATTGAGTTGAGTATTATGAAATACTTTCAAAAAAGCGCTTCGAGGCGGATCTGTAGATGGTAAACACGTTAAATATCTATACAAATCATTGTAAACGCGAAAATCCTTTTAAAACTAAATGTTTAGTTTAAGGGTGCATACAATATATACTGGACAGTAAGCGATATTCAATTTTTATATAAATCATTTGTTCGACACTTCGGTATGAATTCCGTTCAGAACTCGTATATGCCTATACTATTAGCTACAGACTATATGTATGTAAAATGTATATTGTCTATGTATTACGAAAGTCTTTTACAAATTTAAATTTAAGTCATTCCTTTTTAAATTGTATTGTTTATGGTATGATTTGTAAACACGAAAAAAATATTAAATATCGAAAATAATCACAATAACTGGCAACCACTTGGTTGTATTTTTCAGTTTTTTACGTACTTAATTTGTATTTAAAATAATAGAATTTATCCCTTTTATTTTATTTATTTACTACCTATATATAGGTTCCAATAAAATTATATTCACAAAATTAAAATTTTAATTTTAAACGCTTAACCCAAACCGGTTAATTATCAAACATGATTATTTATATTAAAAAAAATAACAGTAGGTAATAACCCAATTTATCTATTTAAATAATTGAAAATAGTCGTTAAAATGCATTACAATTGTTATAGAAATCGCATTTTTTTTTAATAGAAATTCGAAAAGGTTACAGCTCTTCTGATTGATGTTGAAATCTAAAACGTTCAATGACATTATATTTTACTTAAAAAAAGTAGCTTAACATGTGAATCTTAATTATTACTTTATTATTTATTTATTATTGTTATCTTAATTATTGGGTGCTATACGAGAGATTTCCAAATCAACTCTCCCTAAATCCTCTGACCGAAGGGGGAAAAATTACAATGACCTTGAAATGACATTGTACGATAAAAACCAAAAATGATTCACATAGGTCTTTTAATATGAGTTTCTAAATAATGTTTACAATATTTTGAACGTGTAGAAAAATTGCAGAAAAACTATTACAGTATATATTTCATTTATATAAAAAGTTGAAATCGAAACGTACATAAAATCCACAAGTGTTTTTCTAAAGTAAAAAAATTGTGTTTTCGAGTTATAATACCTCGGCAAGAATTCGATAAACAATACTTTAGTAAAAATCATATTTTTAAATTTTTGTTTACTTTTGGACTCAGGGTCACAAAAATATGTTGTTTCAAAATGAAACACGTGCGTGTGCCGATGTACGAAATTATACAAAAACTTCACTTTCTAACATTTAAAATAATTTGTACATGCATTCAAGGTCTTATTATTAATGCCTCACCCTGTATATTTATATATATATATATATATATATATATATATATATATATATATATATATAAATTTTAAGTACATTATTGCTGATCCCACGATATCTTCTAAACCGCTATAACTGGTTTGAACATACTATCCAGGGGATTCTTTTTAGGCTAATAAGTCCACAGTTATAGCGGTTTAGAAGATATCGCGGGATCAGCAATAATGTACTTAAAATTTAATATTTAGTCTTGTGTAGGGAGGATACGATAAGGGTTGATCGTCTGTCTATAAAAATGAACTCTCATAGTTACCCATATATCGTAATTAACAATATAATTAAAATATTTTCATTACCTGTTGATTCACTCACACATAGCAAACTAGAAACTCACTACGGCTACAGTGTAAATTTGTTATAGTTCCATTTTAGATCTACCTTTGGTCTAATTTTCAGATCTAAATCTCTAAAACTTTGCTTGAAAAAGTGAAATAAAGAAAAAAATGATATTCCTTCTAGGGGAAAGGGTTTATGATATTTGTTTAGTTAGTTAATGTTATCGATAGTACTATGTTTGAAGAATAATTCATATAAATTTGGAACTTTTTCGACTATTTTTAAAAAAGTTATAGAGCATCGTATTTTTAAGTAGAAAAATGTATACATTTTTTGGGGGTTTTTCTCAATTTTGATGGGGAAAGGGTGACTTTTTTCAATTTTTGGCCTATTTAGATACCTTTCAGGAACGATTTCTGATCTATAAAGTTGAAGGGCTGCGGGGAAAAACATCAATGTCAGTTTTATTAAATTGTTGGTAATTCCGTTTTTAAAGTTTAACAACTTACAAAATGACATTGCAGCAAGGGTTTGAGCGAGAGAAAAACATATGTTGTCGGTAAACTACATATATTTGAGTGAAAGAAAAAAAAAACATTTTAATTTTACAAAAAGTGAAAAATAAAATAAAATCTCTGATAGGTCATTGACCCTGATTAGTATTTCCCATCACAGTTGCCATCGCGTGGACCTTGATGAGACGTTTTCTTCTCCCTTTATTTTTGGGCAGCCAATGGTCTTTCTATGCAAAACCGATTCGTAGTTCGATTCCTTTGAGAACAAGCTAAAAGATGGCACTAACATCTCATTTTCAAAAAAAATTGACATTGATGCTTTTTCCCCTGTGTAGCCCTTCAGTTGCTACACGAAGAAATCGGTTCAGCGGCTTACGAGATATCGTAGGTCCGGACACACACATAAAAAATAAAAACACATCATTGTAAAAACAATACCTTCTCAGCTCCACACCGAAGCTAAACATAATTTTACTACAAGAACAATTTACCAATCAATAGTAGCACATTTTATTTAAAATGTCAATTACTTTGAAAACAACCTCATATTAACTACAATTTTTAATAATGTTAAACGTCTTTAATTTTTGACTAAAAAGAAAAGCGTGGGCCCTATTCAACAATGTCCAAATTCATTGAGTTAAGTGTTATGAAATGTATGTGTCACACAATAATATTAAACCAAATTTAAATTACAAAAAAACTTAAAATATAAAACATTATCTGATAAATTCATGAAGGAACTTTGTTGAATAGGGTTCACGCTTTTCTTTTTAGTCAAAAATTAAAGATGATTAACATCATTTAAAATTGTAGTTAATATGCGGTTGTTTTCAAAGTAATCGACATTTTAAATAAAATTTGTTACAATTGATTGGTAAATTGTTCCTGTAATAAAATTATATTTTACTTTTTAGTTCACTTTTATACTACTTTTTAGAAAAGCATGTTTTTAAAAAAGTTTTATTTTTATTTATTTACAAGTTGTTCGGGACCCTCGTTGCCCGAGATTTAGTTTGTCAGGACTGAGCAAAATAATTCCCATTCCCCGTCCTCCAATATAATTCCAGGATATTGTATTGTTATCCAAAATGAGTGTCTGGGTTAAATTTCAGCCTTCTACCGTATCAGGAAGTGAGTTAAATTCATTATTGCAAACTAATAATCAACTAATTATTGCAAAAACTTGTTCTTATTATTGCCGTTGTCTGTAATCATTCGTATAAGGGATATGTATAGTAAAATATAATGTTTGTTTTGTGGGCAAGGCAGAAATTGTAAGAAAAATATAATACGATTTTGCACAAATAATATGTTTTTTTGAGAAAATTTTCAACTATTTCTTTTAACCTTAGAATATTCACAAAACAGGCACACTTCATTCTCTTCGTATGTCTATTCAATTGGTATATTCAAGAGTTGTTTTTTCGGGTTAAACTATCATATTCGAATAAAAAAAAAACAACAACGTAGGCGCCCACCAGCGAAAAAAGCACCAAATATCATATATTTATATTATGTAAACACACTAAAATCACGAAAAAGAGTTTTAGGCGCAATTTAAAAAAATGCGACTGTGAAGAGTCCTAAATTTCGCTATAAAAAGGCAAACTGTGCACAGACTGTATTAGTGTTCTTTTTTTGGAGTTTCTATATGTTAGATTTATTACACGCCAAATAAGTAAGTAACATTTAAACTTATTCTTCGTAAGACAATGTTTTGTTTTGTTTAGGTTTTTTAAAAAAAAAGTTTACAATTTTTTATCTTGCTTAAGTTATCAATTTTTACTTTTTGTTATTTTTAAGAGTGCTATTAAGTTTTGATAGTATTGTACACATTAAATTGAAGTTTTAAATAAAAAGTAATTTACCGACAATTTTGACCAAACCATAAAAAACCATTTAAAAAAAAATAATCGAATTATTAAATTAAAAATATTTGAACGAAGGGATTAATTCATTTGCAGTTGATAAATGAAGGAGAAATAATGAATACTGTCAATTTAGTATTACACACTAATATCTCTGTTAAAACTATAATTATTGCGCAGTTTTTATTGTTTTAGGTATTTACGATGAAATCAAACACGAGTCTTGTGTTATTTGCAATGTTTTTGTGCAGTCTTAATGTACAAGTAAGTAAATATAGATTTTGAACAAAATTTAAACTATTTCATCATAAAATCTGAACTTGATCCTACCAGCAAAACATTTATGGTTGTGATTTATATAAATAGGTATTATAATATATTTTATATTTTTAATAATCTCGATAATTATATTAATAAGTATCTTACCCTTAATGTAATATAAAACATGTATTATTTTTTAATATTGTTGAAGTGTAAAAAAAACTATTTGCACTCATTTTTTTTTTTGCAATAGAAACATCCATAATACAAATTTAATTTAAAAACATAACTGTTTTACATAATTAATGTGATAAAATATTAGTGAATACTCCCGTAAATATATTCAAATAATTATTTACATGCTTCCACAGTTGTTAGTTTTAATACATATTATCACAACTTTTAAAATTAAGAATATTTTGCTGAACATTTTGACAATCGTGATAACATATTGATATTATACAAACTATTTTGGTCTCTCGAGTATTGGACTATATCTAATTCGCAGAGCCTCCGTGAGTTCATAAAATATTTATTTTGACATGTCTTTATTGAAGACAAACTACTGCTATACTTGAATACAATGCTGTTTGACGACAGCCAACAAGGTCTTTTATCATACTAATTTTATATTATAATATAGTACTACTATTGTATGTGTCTTTTAGATTTCCTGCACTGATGGTGAACCTTCTGATGTTAACCCTCGTGAGCCTACATCTGTAAGGAATCTTCGCATGCGCTTACATGCGTTTTCATTTGAAAGTTTTCTTCCGGAAGAGATACGCAACGACGGTGAGTATTACAAAACAATAATTTGGTTTATTTTTGTCCATTAAGCAAGAAGAAAAAAGATCCGATCGTTATTTTATAAAGATGATTGATTTTTTATTGTGGCATTTATGACACCTATATTTCTCCAATTTTCAGTTGAACTTAGTAAAACCTGAGCGAGAGAATATTCTTAAAGGTATTTTTCGAGATCAACAAATCTTCTGGACTTTAAAAAAGTCTAAAACAGATAGTTGATTGAGACTGATAATGTGTTAAACCAAGACGTTTAAATTTATGATAATCTATTCAATAAAAAATTTTAGTCGAACTTTCAGTTAAAAACCCAGTTAATCTTACATTGTGATTTTGAATATTTTACGCAAATGCATCAATTATGTTTTGGAGAGTGATTTTATCGATTTCAGTTAGCTATAATAATTTATAAGACACGTAACATGTAAAATGTAAATGTTTGTAATATGACTGATATTTTCATAAGATAGACCTGTCTAATCAGCTGAAAACATTGTTATCATAATCTTTGTCGATTAAAGTAAAACGGGAATTTATTCTGACTTGTTCATGTTTTATAAAACTATTAACCAGAACATAGTAAAATGAATTAAAACTGCGCATTTTTTTTAATGGGGTATTTAATTTATGTATGTTTATTGCATCTCACAAAAAAAAACGATACCCTGAAATCTTAAATGAAACCTTGTTCCAAGCGCTTAAAATTTTATTTCACCGGTTATTTATATTTTTTTTAGTATTATATATTTCATACATATATATAAACAAATATATATAAGTACAAAATGTCCCGACCCGGCTTCGTCCGTGTATTAGAATAGACACACAATCAGCTGATCGGATCACTGTATCCCTGTGGTATGAAAACCCATAGGGATGTATTGATAACTATTGATGCTATTGATAATCATAATTAATCATTTAAATTAATTAAAAATTGAAAACATGTTCTTTCGGATCAAATCGTGAATCTAAACCTTTCTCGAAGCAACTTAATCGCGCACACAAAATTTCATAAATATCTGTCTAACCGTTTAGTAGGAGTCTGCATACTTACACACGAGCAGAAGAAACTCATACATAAAGATATATATATATATATATTTCAAAATGTTATTTGTTTACAGAAGAAAAAATGTATGCGTTAGGCAGTCAATCTCTTGATGCTGGTTTAGATGCAAGACAGTTTATAATTATAGGAAAAGTGGACCAAGGATATGCCTTAATATTCAACGCAATAAGAGCTGTATCCATCGGAAACGAAAAAATACACGTTACAAGTATAATAAATAAGGTTTTTAATGGCAAACCGAAAATTGTTGAACAATTAATAAAATGCTTGGCCCACATGTTCGTATCCGATGTGATAAGACTACATAAAAAAAATGTATGGTAAATATATAATTATAATTGAATTTGTAATATTTACTTCAGGAATAAACTATATATTTTGAATTGTTGTTAATTTATGAATTTATGTTGTGTTTTTCTTTAAATATTATCTTTAAACTAATTTTGATTTGAAAAAAATACATTTATTGCTTGTAAAACAAAAATAATAACATTTAATACAAAAATTGTCTTAGTTTAAAATTATAGTTTTTGACCTAAATAAACATTGGTTGCCTATTACATTTTTAAGTTTATATTTATACAAGTGTGAATTCACCGTTAACTATGGTGAACGACTGGTCTAGATGGTCTCCTGTGTCATCCTAACTTAACCAATCTGAGCGTTTACTGTACATACGAGTTGTCTTTTATGTTGGTTTGGTTGTAATCAATAAAATAACAACAAACTATTAAAATGAAAAAGTAACTATTATAGGGCTGATAAACCTAATTGTTTACTTTATGTATTAGGATGTTTTTGAGTTTTTATGTTCTAAAGATATCAATCATAACACACGAGTATGGAGTTTTATATGGTGAGTGTACCTTATATTGTAATGAACGTCCTAAACATAAAAAGACAACAACTAAATTTTTAATAGTATACCACTAAGGACGTATTTACTTCACCCCTTAGGGGGGGGGGAGCGAATAATATTAAAAAAATAATTGTAAAAGACGTCAGTGTCACATAAACGTATAAATTATTGATCACTATCACACACAAGTAAACCATCCAGGGTAGGGGTGATCACTATATCCCCCTCCCCGTATACGCCTCTGTTTATTACTTTTCTCTAAGCAGAGCACGTCACATCGTTAGTGTTCTAAGTACAATATAATGACAATGGTGATCTAGTAATCGGGTAAGTTACAGCGTATGATAGGTGACCTCATGACTAAAATTAAAGATTGAGGATTTATCGATTTATTAACATAAGTAATATTGAGTCGTCGATAAAATTGGCATCCAGTAGTTATAATTATTAAAAACAAAATAATAATGTATTTTAGAAAAATAACCGAATACACGATCGTAACAGAATTGCCTATGCAAAACGCCGTATTATTTATACTCAAAATTTATTTTAGTACAATATTACTTTCTTGAATTTAAAAAAAAAGTCGAGTACAGGAATTGGAATGAAAAACAAATTTGATGTTGATAGCTTTAAGAGCATGTTGCGACGATACGAAACCGAGAAAAATAAAACGCCCAAAACAATGATATATGTTTGTGTTTTTACGCCCAATACTTCAATTGAAAACCTAAATTTGGGCCTCTGGTTGAAGAGTTCTGCACACTTTGGAAAAAAATTTCTTATTTAGTGCAAATGGTGTATGACTATCAGGTAACTGTTTGAACAAGCATACAAAACATCACATCAAAATAATATGTTTTCTTCATATTTCAATGAATAACACTTGTTATTAATAAGCTGTGTTTATTTTTTTGGAAAAGTAATAACAATAATAAAAACATTTATTGTTTTCAAAAGGGTTTAAATGAATATTTTCATAAAATGATTTGTCCCAGATGTCGAAATTTAGGTCATTAGGCATAATATAACATTTATCGGATACAACTAGATAAACTTTTTTACCTCAATTGCACTACTGTAAGTTCATTAACTAGACAGATCACAAGAACATAAAAACAATTGTGTTACCATTATTTTAACACGATACCAATCATGTTGCACATCATAACGATACCTACGACGGGTTAAATGTTCTATGCGTATAAGATACAAAAATAAACCAGAAAATGAACAACATTCGCCTCACCAAAATCCAAATAAATTTTAGCTTCGATGCAAAGCGGCGAAGGCATTGGTTTTACTCTGATGTGGGCTTTTTTTTATCTATTTACACTGTAACTTTTTTAACACTGGACCAATTACAAACATGGTGTTCCAGATGTGAGAAATGAACAGACGCTAATGATTGTCGGTTCACGGTTGGTAACATCGACCCGTGTTAGGTTAGGTTAGGACCCTCAAGGTAAGTCCAATCAAATTCTATTTTACTAAAAAACAAAAAATAGATTAACATAAATGTCTAAATTTATTATTCATACAAGTTGCTATAAGATATTGCAAAATCACCCCTCTCTAAAATCATCTTACCGAAGGGGGAAAAATTACAATGACCTTGAAATAACATTGCATTACAAAAAAAAACCCCAAAAAAATACACGTAAATTGTTTTTTTTTATTATTCTAGAAAATCGTCAATAAGTCGGGTTGGCCATGAATTTCTTAAGACTTTAAATTTGTCGATTCGTATATTTCAATTTATGTAAACAGTGGAAATGGGAACTCACATCGAACAACCCAAGTGTTTTTCTATAGTAAAAAAAATTGTGTTTTCGAGTTAATGCTTAGGCGAAAATTCGATAAATAATACTTCCATAGAAAATCGTACATATAAATCTTTATTTACTTTTGAACTAGGTGTAACTTTGAAACACATGCGCCAATGTGCGAAATTATACAAAATCCTCACTCTCTAACAATTTTAAAATAATTTATACACCTATGCAATGGTCTTATCATTAATGACATATTGGTTCGTATTGGCCTAAAACGGAACCCCTAATTTGTTGAAATTTGTCCACCATCTTTTATGGTCTCTGCCATAAAAATGGGTATTTTTAAAATTGTTAAAAAAAATTTATTGAACTCAAACCGAATGTTTTCGTCATGGTTTGAAGATGGAATGAGTACGGTTTAGATTAATTGCAATTTTGTAGTATTTCATTTTTGAATACATTTTTGGTTATCATATTTTACAATATTATTAAAATACTAAACATTAACCTTTTTCTTATTATTTTCCATAAGCCTATCAACTTTTAAAAACTTAAGTAGTATCTTGTGTACATATTTAATTTACTATTTAAACTGAGAATTATTTTCTGAATAGTATACCGGTCGATAACCAGTTTTGGCCAATTACTTTGGGAGTTATTAAACATTAAAATTTAGGACGGGATGAAGGGTGGAGTGAAATATTATTTTTTCTGCAGGCACTACGCTTATGTACAAATAGAAAATTTAAATGTTTAGTAATAGTTTTATAATATTGTAAAATAACACCAACTTAAGTGTCTCCAATTATTATAAAAGCTACAAAAATGCTATTATTTTAAGAGAAAACTAGTGTCCTGTCCTTAATGAATCAGTCAATTTTCTATTGTATACCGATTTATCGAAAATAGTAGAATAACATGTTTCTGTAATATACTCGAAGGTACACGCGTATTAATATTGGGTGTTTGCTTTACAACGGTTTATCATTTTGTTTTCTTGTGCAAAATGTAGTCATAAGAAACGAATTTAGCAAAATAACGACCGGGAAGGCATAAAACTTTTCCTAAGGGTCTAAAAAGTTTTTTTAGTGCAAATTGTAAAATGAATTATCTACATTTCTTTTTTTTATGTACTGCTATATCAGATCAAAATTGTCTGTTATATTATAATTGTCTATTATATTTCACGTTACATTACTATTTTATATTTCTTTTAACTTTACCCGTACTCGTGTGTCCGTTCAACTCCGCCATTACCTGGACTAACTACAGAGAACGCTTTAGGATCCAGGTAGAGGTGTAATATATATGTACATAGCTTTACTTATTTAATAAACCTGTTTTCGTTTCGTTGCACACTTGAGAGTTAAGTTATTTAGAGGTACGATCGCCTGTTAAGCTCCTCAGGCGATATAGCAAATATACAAAGGAGACTTTAGGGATATTTAAGTGTAGATACGGCCTAGCCATCCGTCCCGTCTTCGGGTCCACTAATTTAACCCTATCGACTGTCGTTTCAGCCTAGCCTAGCCAACTAGCCAAGCAGACACGTTACAAAACTATATTAATTTTTCACTTTTTAGTTCGATGTGCTTTAGAATCGTGTTTTTTTAATTCTAGTACATACGTGTCTCTATTACTTGAAAACTTCAGGTAAACAACAATGAATACACGCATGTACGTTCGGTTGCCTATCTCTTTTAGTTACATACAAACATACAAACATACATACAAGTGAAGCTAATATAAGCGTGTTAAAGATGTTTTTATCATCGTTACAAAATGTATATTTTTTTTATATATAAATATTGTTTTTATCTCCGATTTGGGTCAACCAATCGTATCGTTGTAAAAAAAATGTGTCCCTAAGTATTATCTAAAATATCAATTCAACGTTCTTATGTACCCAATTTATAATTATTAAAGTGTGCTAAATCTTTTTGAAAAATGTCGTTATCATTTCGAACTGGTTATTATAAGGATAAAAATTCGATATAGGTGTACATAACTTGATTTAAAAAACATCATAAAACCTCTCCCATCTGTAAGGGTTAGAAACTTTTTCTTCATTTGATCGTACTTTTGAGACTTAAGGTATAGAAATCAGAATGGAGGTATTTCTAAAAAATGCTGTAACATATTCAATTTTCTTAAAAGTCTGTAGCTTACCTTTTTTATTTTCCAATAAAAAAAATAAAAAAATTTGGGAAACATGTTTGGAACACTTATTCAGGTTGCTATGCGGTATATAAGCATGTTGTTACATGGATATCATATAATGTACAGATTTTAGAAAAATGTTTTTATTATGTTAAAAATAGCATTACAATTGTGACCTCATTTCGGCAATGTTTTGGATGTCGAGAAAAATGCCAAAACATGTATACAATACAAACTCATACAAATATATTGTTACCATCCAAAGAACTATATATTGTATTATTATTTATAGCATAAGCTCTTTTTCCGCTTATATAGGTTAATAATGTAATAAACCATATTATATTATCATTTCAAACAACCATACCAACTAATTGTTTTATTTCACAGCTTTTAATTCTAAGTCGTCATTGTTCGTTTTACTGTTGGCTCCGAGATTAGCGTTTCTATTTTTCTTTTTTTGTTAACTGTTGTTAAAAATGAATTTCAAAAATATAATAATTATTACAATAACAGTATTATTTTTATTTTTCAACTACGTGACCGGAGGTATACTAGGTGCAGCTGTTGCGTATTCATTGTATAAAAATCATCAGGTAACGAAATAAAAATGGTATGATCGTACATCGCAGTTATGATTATAATAGTGATAAGAAAAAACTAAACAAACGTTCAATAACCATTCCTGAATCCAAAACAGTTGGAATCACAATTTCGCTAAAATTAAAACTATCTTGTTATGATTGGCAACCGTAGTTATTTACTATTACTGGACTCGATTCTTGTTTATATCTATCTATATGTGTATATAAAAATGAATATCTGTCTGTTTATTTGTAAAACATTTTACTAAAAAAAAAATTAATAATAAGTGAAATTAATCATTTTATTTTTCCAGGCTAGCCAACCTAAAGTTGAAAGCGCGATAAAAGTTGACCGAATGAATGAAAAGGTAGTATTATTATACAAATATTTAAGGTCAATGCAGCCTACCCCAATAAGCAGTCTACTACATTTTTTTCAATAGTCATAAAAAACAAATAAATGCAAAATTTTCGTTTTTTTACATAATATTAGCATTAAAAATCTATAAATTATTTTTATTTATTATTTGTCACGATAAAACGAATTTGTAGTAAACATCTTAATATTCATTGTATTATTTTATCTATGTACTATTATAGATATTATAACCTAATATTTAGTTAAACCCTAAATTAAAATTTTCCTCCATTAGTGAGTAAACAATAGATGTAGAACTATACAGACTAAGTGTATTTTAAGATAAATACATTAATTTTGGCTATGTGTAAAAGGAAACATATGAGCAGTGGATTAGTGGCAAAACTTTACTGGCATCTAAAGCGAATTTCTAAGTTAACACTTTCAAGATTACAGCTTAAACTATAGATACATAATAATGGACTAAAAAGGTGTTTGTTAAAGTACATGTTTGACAAAAAACAGAAAGGATCAGTGAAAAGTGACGTAAAAAAAAATTTAGCAGGAGATAGCATAGACATATATGACGCGAAGTATGTGTGATAATTAGTTCTTAACAGTCAAATACTAAAAACTAAGAAAAAAAAAATTAAATATTTAATTGAATTTTAGTTCACAAAAATAAAATATTCAAAATGTCTCGAAACCTGTTAGTTTTTGTATCGACCTAACAAAATTAACGTTTTCAATTATACAATTTGTAAAATTAAAGTAGGGCTTACTACCGTCATACATTAAGTATTTAACCGTTGATGTTCATTTTCAGCTAGCATTGATCCCCGATGATCCAAAAATTCAGAAGATGAATGCTGATTATACAAGAGATCCTTATCAAAAAAGTAATACTCATAAGACCTATCATAAACATGTGGAGTGTACAATATTAAATGAGTTTCTTCTATTGAGAAACTTACTTTTGCTGTAGGAGGTGCAACTTTCTAATAGTCATTCCTTGCAATGATATTATTGTAGTTTCAACTTATCTACACACAAGGGGAAAATAATTTTCTATAATTACTGGGAAATAAATTGAGGTTTTCAGAAAAAGGCCTCTTTGAGGCAAATGTTTCGTTCCCATGAAATACTAATAACTAATTAGTAATATAATAGATGGTATCTTGTTAGTAATAAGTTACCATCTAACAATTAAGATAACATAAAAAATTTTATCGTCCATCAATACCATTTATAAATAATATTAAATTAGTAGTTAAAATAAAAATTGTTAATACCTATGTATATATTTGTTTACAGACCAATTTGAAGCTGGTAACTTATTTTAATGGATTGAGTTCAGTAATTTGTAATGTTAATTTGTCTTATTAATTTAAATTAAAAATATTTTATTTTTAAATAAAAATAATATAATCTCTATCTAATTTTTTCTTAGCTTATTTTTAAGAATATATTTGTGTTTACAGTTTTATTATCATATAAATAACTGCAATTATAAATATTTCAAAATTACTTTATATTATATTATATATTTTTATTTATCACAGTAAATGTCAAATTATCTTCTTGTAATATAAATCGCAGTTTATTGTTATTGTAGTTTGTAGTTGTATCTTATACTCTTGAATCCATTTCATGTGTTAGTATTTTTTATTGATGTATTAGACAAACGTATTCTTTTTTTTTAACAAAAAAAAAAATACTAAATACATTTTTAAATGTGTGTTGTAAAATGGAATAACTATTTAAAATCAATACGTTCTGGGACGAGGGGAAGGGCGTCAAAATAAAATTGAATTAAGATCTTTAAGAAGGGTTTCTATAACTATATACTGAAATTCCTGGCTACTACCCCCCCTCCCCCCCAAGTATTGGGTAGATAAAATTTGACATTCATAGAGTTCCTATTCGAAAGATTTGGTCTAGTATTAAAAAGGTTACAGTGTATACAGACACAAAAAAATCTCACATTATTGTAAGACCAATAGTATCGCTGCTCCCCGTCAAAGTTAAAATCCGAACAAAAGCTAATAAAGTTTAGTTTTTAACCAAAGGTTATATAATATCAATTACCCAAAAGGGAAGATAAAAAACACATAGTTATGACATTTTTTCTTTAACTAAGTGGCTATTGCTTAAAATGCATATTTAAAGTGAATTTTTTTCTAGCCCTCAAGCTAACCTTGATCGATTATGATAATATCATATTATGGAAGATAAAAAAACCCATTTATTTAAATATTTTTTGATATTGGTAAAGTAAAAAAATATGCTTATTAATAAAATTTAATTAATTTGATGATGTACTTCGTATTAGTTATTTATTTTGTATCCCTAACAACTACCAATTTCAAATTTCGAAGTAACATTTTAAACCAATGTAAAATAAATATGAGAAGGAATTTCACAGCCAAAAATCAACACAATATTATGGTATTTCATTTAAATTAGGTCAATTCTAATAAAATGTTTTAAAACATATTCGTTTCTTGTTAGCTCACGTGCAAAGCTTTTGTAGGTAGTATTTGCGTTTAACCGTGTTTTTTTTTGTTTCGTTATTTGTTCTTGAACTGAGCAGATGATAATAATACTTTAACAAAATATCCATACTCAAAAATAACTTAACATCCGTAGGCTATTGTAAATGATGTCAACTTCTGTATTAATATAAACCACAATAGCGTTACAAGAAAAACATAAACTTTTTGTATATAATATCTATATTATATTACTATTGAAAATTATAGGCTTAAAATGTTTAGACAATAGCAGATACACTAACTGACTTTTGAAATAAATGAATAATCCCAATTACCGTGATCTTTAATGGATTGTAATATAATTAAATTAACAGTACAAAATGTATACAAACTTGAGGTCAAAGTTTCAGCTAACAGGCAAATAGAAATATTTAAAGGTTCATGTAATGGATAGGAGGGACTGTTAAAAGATTAGTGTATAATGCCAGCTTACAACAAACTTTAAATAATCATATTAACACACGCATACATTGTACGAGTTTAGGAAATCCACTCGCACATACTTTACGTGATTAAGCATATAATGACACAACAAGAATATTTTCTATAGACTATAGATAGTAAATACTCAAAAATGAATTATATGTTTATATTTGTAAAAACAAATTTTACTTGTACAGTGAATATAATTTTTATAAAGAGAAAGGTATATGTAATGGACATATTATATATTTGATAGGTAACAAAATGTGTTATATGGAATACATTGTTGTTGGAAAAATTTTAAAGGTTCAAACACAATTATGATTAAGCAAATGAAGATGAAAATTGTTCAATATACATTCAAATATACACAAATTAGTGAGCAAATTTATTTTCAGAATGTCACACGGATCTTGGATATTGCAGTTTAGTTGGTACCGATATGATTTGCTGTTTACCGAAAACTAGTTGTTTTTTCAATATTGACCAAGAAGAAGTGTTTGGTGTATCGATATCAAACTAAAATCAAGAAACTGCCGGGCTTAAAATGTTTTGGAAATGTATATGGAACCTCAGTGCATTATGATAAAATAGACTTGCATTGTCAAACAATATGTTAAGACAACAAGGCAATATCAATAAATTGAATTATTTCGGACATTCAATAGTTTTTGTTAATAATTTCTAGTACTTTATGATGCTAAATTATTTGTAGGTTTTGAATTTAACTGTTTCAGTGTAACTTATACATTTTACAACAGTACTGTGAAAAATATTATTTATATGTTATTCACTTTCAATTAGTGGCTAATACTAATTTAAACGCTTTAGATAAGCAACTAAAACCTATTGCACCAGTATAGATTCTTGAAAATTAAAAATTAAATTGGAAAAACAAGTATTTGAGTTATTTTGTCGGTGTTTCAGAACTCCCAGGACTACTACCACAAATACCACCACCGGGTGGTAAGTTTTTAAGACTTTAATACAACTTATACAGCTTTATTCAACTAAAATAAATAAAATGACAGGCTTAAATTTGTTTTAAAAATATATATGAAACCCTGGTGCATAATGATAACATAGATTTG